>NC_133324.1:958338656-958533656 GCF_042186555.1 Aquarana catesbeiana
ATATTGAATATTTTCAAGTTAAAGATATAAAAATTACCAATTGAACATTTCTAGTTCTTGATCTAAGTTATTTCATTTTTTTTCACAGGTCAAAGAATGGCAATGAAGGTTATGGATAAGGACAAAACCAGTCAGCGGTCTTTCCTCCATGAATTCAGTATTTCATATTTACTGTCTTCTCATCAAAATATCATCGGATGTTTTGGCTTCTTCTTCTCCACCATTGACTATTTTGTTTTTGCCCAGGAACTGGCACCTGTTGGAGATCTGTTCTCCATGATCTTTCCAAATGTAAGTACATTAAGTTGTAGGAATGGCCGATTCTTTATTAAATCCTTTAAAAAAAAGTTAAAACTAATAATTTGAGTTTCCCATCACTTTTTCTAAATGTCTTGGTGACCACTGTAATTAAGACAAAGCAAATCTCCCTGGGGGTGACACGTTCAACAATAAAATCCATCCCTAGTCTAAAATAAATAAATGAAAACCTTTATGGCCATACATGTATGCTTTTAACTGAAACTTTATTCATCCTTATATTCTCCCCTACTGTATTTAACATCTATTATGTTTTTGGATTTTTTCTAGGTGGGAATTCCAGAAGACGCAGCAAAGAGGTGTGCTGTGCAGATTTCCAGTGCTCTGGAATTTATATCTGAGAGAGGTTTTGTACACATGGACCTCAAACCAGAAAATGTTCTTGTTTTTGACCAGGACTGCCATTGTGTCAAGATCACGGACTTTGGACTCACTAAGGTCACAGAGACAGTTATCAGAGCAAGATGTGGAAGCAAATCTTACATGGCCCCAGAGATGTTTAACCTGAACATTTCAGATGGACTGGCTGTAGATGGCAGCCTTGATGTGTGGGCATTTGGTGTTGTCATTTACTGTCTAGTCACAGGAGAGTTTCCATGGAGGGTGGCCATGCTTGATGATGAATCATATAAACAGTATGTTGACTGGCAAAATGATTTCCGGGAGGTTAATCCTCCAGAAACATGGGAAAAGGTTCCTGCTGGCATACAAAGAATGTTTTTGGATCTTTTGGCAATTGATCGCACCAAAAGAAGTAAAACTTCAGTAGTCTTAAAATACCTGGGCGAAAGCTGGAAAGAAGAAACTCCAGAGTTGACTTTAACCACTTACCAACCCGGCCAATTCTGACCCTTCACTCCTACATGTAAAAATCATCATTTTTTTTGCTAGAAAATTACACAGAACCCCCAAACATTATAAATGTTTTTTTTAGCAGAGACCCTAGAAAATACAATGGCAGTCACTGCAACTTTTTATCTTGCACGGTAGCAATTTTTCAAACGTGTTTTTTGTTTTTGGAAATGCTTTAAAAAAAAAAACAAAACAGTAAAGTTAGCCCAATTTTTTTGCATAATGTGAAAGATGAATTTGCGCCGAGTAAATAGAAATCTAACATGTCATGCTTCAAAATTGCACACGCTCGTGAAATGGCGCCAAACTTCGGTACTTAAAAATCCCCATAGGCAATGCTTTAAAATTTCTAACTGCTTACATGTTCTGAGTTACAGAGGAGGTCTAGGGCTAGAATTATTGCTCTTTCTCTACCATTCGCGGCGACACCTCACATGTGT
Organism: Aquarana catesbeiana; assembly: GCF_042186555.1. Classification (NCBI taxonomy): domain Eukaryota; kingdom Metazoa; phylum Chordata; class Amphibia; order Anura; family Ranidae; genus Aquarana; species Aquarana catesbeiana. Next base: position 958,340,267 of record NC_133324.1, read on the forward strand.
GGTTTCAACACCGTTTTCATATGTGGGCGGGACTTATGTATGCGTTCGTTTCTGCGTGCGACACTTTTTGAAAAAAAAACAAATTGATCACTTTTATTCCTATTACAAGGAATGTAAATATCCCTTGTAATATGAATATGGCATGACAGGACCTCTTTACAGTGAGATATGGGGTCAATAAGACCCCACATCTCACCTCTAGGCTGGGAAGCCTAAAAGAAAAATAAAACGATCACCGATTCCCAGCCGAAGCGGCGCCGTTTTTTTGAATGCAGAAGCTGGGCGTGACATTATAACATCGCGCCCGCCTTCCGACAATCATAGAGACTCTGGCGACCATCTGGTCTGCCGGAAATCTCTATGGTGGACATCCGGCGCCGGCGGATCCGTTCTCCGACTCCCCGATTGCAGAGGTGAGTCGGTAGAAGCACCGCAGGGCGGCACATCCCCTCTCGCTGCTCGTAAGAACGACCAAGCGGCTGACCCGCTGCTCTGATCGTTCTTATGGTGTAGGGAATTGCCGGCTGAAAACGACTATCTGAATGATGTCTCTAGCTGCAGGCATCATTCAGATATACCCCCCACAATCCCAGGACGTCCTACGGTCAGCAAGTGGTTAATACAAGAGGAGGGGATTCCATTGAAAGGATTTCTTCAGTCCAGTCTGAGCTGACATTGGCTTCCCACCTGAACACGTCACAGAGCAGTGTATCCATCTCATCAACTATCAGCGCCTTGTCTTAGCTTCTGACCACAAACCCCTCTGGATCTCAGTCTGAGATCATTCCAGAGCCACAAAAGGACAACATGTCAGAGGCACCAATTTATGTTTGATGAGGAATATTGGTGAGTGATGGCTCTTCTGAAACATCATCACATAGGTTCAACTTTTCTCAGGTATGTGACTTTCTTGGGGAAATAATTTGATCATAACATTCTATATGTATTTTGTAGTCCACTCCAACTTTTAGAACCATGTCACACTAGCAGTTCTTCAATAAGTGTGTAGTCACTACTCTTATCTATATCCCCACTAATATTCCTGTGTTACTAAAGGTATGGAATCTTCATCCGAAGCATATAGCGAGATTACTTCTTTTTTTGGAAATAGATCCCTCTGTCCTCCTCAATTGTCCCTCTTCTGCTGTACAGATCTCCAAAGAAATGTACTATTTCACTACAAATAATGTTGTGGCGGAGTAAATCTTTCATCCAGCGATTAAACTATTGCGAACATGGCACTGGCACATTTTATACATACATACTTTGTGCTATTTGTCCTTCCCTTTCATCTCAGAAAGTTGGGAGATATGCCAATGACACATATAACTTTTGTTAGCCATTCTCAGAGTGGTGGGGCTAAGCCTTGCAGTTAAGATTATTAAAGCAAAACTAGAATCAAGTAGGTTGATATAAAAGGTCTTCTAGCTTACAATGGTAATAGCAGGACTCTTGTTGGGTATGTTCTTATCATTTTATGATTAATTATTTTAAATGATTTACTGATTAATTTTAATATGACATTGCCAAGAACAATTTTTACATATTTGGTGGAGTAATTCACAGGAACCTGAGTTTGTTTTTTTAGCAATCTAGAAGAGTAGAACTAGTAAAGGATGGTTTCTTTTTGGATGATTTAGGTCTCTATTCCTTTTGTTTATTGTCTCATTAACTAAGATTAGCTATTCCAGGGCTGTTTTCTAATTTACACAAAACACCTATGTAGTCAGTGTCTGTAACCTTATAAATGGTAAACATTTCATATATCATTATTTACAGCAGGATAGTCAGTCATTCTATAAGGAAGAAATCTTTCAGAACTGACCATGTGCATTTTTTTATTATTAATTCTATATTCATGTTTGCTGTTCACAGATAATTTTCTTTATTTTACTCCAACAATATTTCTTTATATTTTTTAGATGACAAGTCTGGACTATTTCCAGGGGTTGAACAAGACCCCTGCCTGGTACATGGGGGATTTAACTTGTACATATATAAGTAGTTACTCCTCCTGTGCACTGGGTGGTGCTCTTGAATTTCTCCATACACAAAAATACCCGCTGATCCTGCCAGAAATCCAGTGAGCTCCTAAATTCCTTTTTGAACTGACAACCCTGGAGGAGTTATGCAATTAGGAAAATGTCTTGATGGGTGGATGTCAGTCTGGAGGAGTGGGTGTAATAATGTTTTTTTTTTTAAGTACATTGAGAAGATAGTGTGTTTTTCTTTTCTCCCTTTTCTCTTTCCTTTAGAGCCCTTTCATACTGACAGCGCGGTACTTTTCTGTCATTTTAGAGGTACTTTTCTGCCACTAGCGGCACGCTTTTAACCCCCGCTAGTGGCCAAATAAAGGGTTAAAAGGCACTTTGCAGGGCGCTTCGGCGCGCTGCCCATTGATTTCAATGGGCAGGGGCCCTTTAGGAGTGGTGTATACATTGTTCCTAAAGTGCCCCAAAGATATGCTGCTTGCAGGACTTTTTTGAATGTCCTGCCAGTGCAGCGCCCCAGTGTAAAAGAACTCGGGGTTTCGCACTGGGACTGCAGGTGAGGCATTTTTCAGGCGCTTTACATTCGCTATTTTTAGCGCTAAAGTGCCCGAAAAACGCCTCCAGTGTGAAAGGGTCTTATTAAATCTTTTTTTCTAGTGAATGGTATTGTGAAAAACTCTTCTAGGTAAAAGGAAAAAAAAAAAAAACACACCAAAACACATGAAATATAAATTGCTTGTGAAATAAACAATTCTGTAATTCCTCCTGTACAATAATAGTGTGGATTACTGTAGATGTGAGATTCATAGGGAGGTTGAATAAGATAGAAGAGGAGGCAATATAAATTGAAATCCCAGTCTACAGTATAAGGCCAATGAACATATAGCCACTCTGCATCCAAATGACCACACACAAATTAAAAATAAATAAATAAAAAGAGTAAAGGTGGTGGGTAGTGATGAACCAACCACATCTGGGGGGTGGTTGAACAGGGTTCGGTGAACAGGTTTGTGTGCCTAATTTGAACCCCTTTGAAGTCAATGGGAGCCGAATGTTAAAAATACATTTCTGGACATTTCCTGACCTAATAGGCAAGAGAATGTCAAACAAATGAGATGGGGGTTGGGCACTGACCTTGGAGACATGTACCAAAGCAATTTTTTTAATGCCATTAGTTGCAGAACTGGGCACTGCCCTTAGGGACATACAGCAAAGAAAAAAATCTAATAATTCAATTTGGTTGGGAAGAGCTTTAGTAAAAGCTTATTTAAACATTACATATGCAAACCCCCCATTAAACATCATGTCTGGGGTTGTGTTGCCACAAAATCCCTTTAATCCAGGAGACATATTAATTAAACAGGTTCTGAGGCTGATTTAATGCAGATAAGGCACCAAATGAGTTTAATTACCAACTTAATCAACCACAGAACCTGTGTAATTATTGTGTGTCCTGGATTAGAGGGATGATGTGGCAACCCTAGTCTGGGGGTGACCTGACCCTGCTTGTGAAGTGTTGTATCTGTAAACATTTTTGGGAAAAAAAACGAATAAAAAAAAAAAAAAAACAACTCTAAAGTTAGCCTTTTTTTTGTATAAAGTGAAAGATAATGCTAGGCCGAGTAAATAGATACCTAACATTTTAAAATTGTGCACACTCCTGGGATGGGACCAAACTTTTCTAATTAAAAATCTCCATCAGCTACGCTTTAACATATTTTACAGCTTACAAGTTTAGAGTCCCAGAGAAGGTCTAGAGCTAGAAATATTGCTTTAATTCTAATGTTTGCAGCGTTACCTCACATGTAAGGTTTGAATGTAGTTTAAGTGTACGGGTGCAACCTACGTATGCGTTTGTTTCTGTGTGCGAGCACACAGGGATGGCGGGGGTTATTTTTACACTTTCCCTTTTTAATTTTTACATTTTTGATCACTTTTATTTTTATTACAAGGATAGTAAACATCCTTTGTAAAAGGAATATTGCATGACAGTTCCTCTTTATGGAGAAATGTGAGGGCTATAGGACCCCACATCTCTCCTCTAAGCTGGAAAGCCTGAGATTAAAAAACAAATAATCTCAGGCTTTTTTAACAAAAAAAGACAGTGTTTACATCTGCCGGCGCTGGAAGTGACGTCATGGCGTCACTTCCGGCCCCTGAGAGTCATAGAGATGACGGGGCACCATGTGGTCTTTGGTCAGCTCTATGGTAAACTTCCGCAACTGGCCTGTACATTCTCTGGCTCGTCCATCTCACGGGCGAGACGGAGAAGCACCAGATGGCGGTGGGGGGGACGTCTCCTCCCACCACCTGTAGAAACAATCAAGCGGTGAAACAGCTGCTATGAATGTTTCTATTGTGGTGGGAATTGCCTGCTGAAAAGAATAGCTGGATGATGCCTGCAGCTGCACCCATCATTCAGATATCACCACTTCAAGTCCCCAACGTCATATGATGTAAACCCGGGTGAAGTAAATAAACAACTAGGGATTCCAGTCATCTATACCAGACCCTATATATAGCAGACCCTTTAGTTCCTGCCTCTGGGATATACATAAAGTGCCGCAGCGGCGCTGTCATTTACTAAGGAAAACTGTTGCTCAAACCAGCAAATGATATGTGATTGACCTCTGCATTGTGTTAAAGCATAATGACCCCTCCAAGGGTCTGCTGTGTATTTTAGGAGGCTTGTTTGAGTTAGAGGTGTCTGTGTGCTCTGTGTGGGTTTTGTTTTTTTTTTGTTTTATTGTTTTGTTTTTGTTTTTAATAAACTGCCAATGAATGTCCTTTTGTTGGAAATTTAAATGGTATCATGTATTCTTTGTAAATTTCTTTGTGAATAGCACATCCTACAATGAGAAGTAAAAAAAGAATGCCTAGGACCCCCCCATCCCAAAGAAAATAAATAAATAAATCATTTTATACTTACCTAACGGTAATTTTCCTTTCCTGATGCAAGCATGACAGAAAGATGGGAAAGATGTATGCCATTTTTATTATTATTTTTTTTTTTCTTTTACTAGTAATGGCGGTGATCTGTAATTTTTAGCGGTACTGCAATGGACAGATCGGACACTTTTGACACATTTTTGGGACCATTGACAAGTATACAGAGATCAGTGCTATAAAAACGTCACTGGTGGGGAAGGGGTTAATTGTGTTCTCTCAGTGTGTTACAACTGTATGGGGATAGGACTGACTAGGAGACGAGACAGATCGTTGTTCCTACTAAGTAGGAACACACAACATGCCTTCTCTCCTCTGACAGCATAGGGATTTGTGTGTTTCCACACACAAATCCCCGTGCTGGCGCTCATGCACGCGCGTCGGGTGCATCGCCCATGCCTCCGGCGGCTCTTAAAGGGAAACCCGTATATATACAGGATTTCACCCAGGAGAGCTATTGTGCCGCAGTAAATCTGCGTGAGCTGGTCGGGAACCGGTTAACATGTATTTTGGATTTTTTTTTTTTACCTGTTTTTGTGTGCATTCTGGAATCGCATGCAAAATGCACGATATGCTTATGCATTAATTGTTGGTGGCACCCCAAAAGTGGCTAGCCAATGTGCTGTTTGCTAAAATATGCATAGAAAAAAAATAAATCAAAATGCACGTTAAAGTGTCGAACTACATGCTAAAAGAAGCACCGAAATGTGTGTTAATATAACCTGTACTAAAATGTGCGCTAAAGGGCCAATATGTGTGTATTAAAAAAAAAAAATGTCAAAATGCACAATAAAAAAAACAACGGCCTGATGCACGTTAAAAAAATATGGCATGTCAACAAACGGCAAAATGTGCAATAAAAAAGGGCCAAAATACACATTTAACCACCTGCAGACCGCCCGCCGTCGTTGTACATCGGCTGTTTGAAGTGGAATACCGTGTTTATGGCAGCAGCTAGCTACCATAACCCCGGTATCCTCTTCAACAGCGGGCGGTCCCCTTTCAGATAAAAGTGGTCTCTGCGGCGGATTCACCGCACTTTTATCGGGGGGCAGAAGAGGGTTCCCTTCTGCCGTGCTCCGAAGTCGTCGGTAGCGGCGGAGACAATCGGGTCCTCTCCCATCACAGCCTGGAGCCAAGTGAGGGAAAGATGGCCCCCGCTCAGCTCCATACGACTGGATGGCAGAAGCGACATCAAACATCACTTGCGCCCAATGGTCTTAAAGGGGTTTTTTTTTTTTTTTGTTAATTTTTTTTTCTAATTGCATTCTAGTGTAAATATGAGATCTGAAGTCTTGTTAACCCCAGATCTCATATTTAAGAGGACCTGTCATGCTTTTTTTCTATTACAAGGGATGTTTACATTCCTTGTAATAGGAATAAAAGTGACCCATTTTTTTTTTTTCAAGAACAGTGTAAAAAAAAAAGTTAAATAAATAAGAAAAAAAAAAAAAAGTAAAGCGTCCCGTCACGCCGAGCTCACGTGCAGAAGCGAACGCATACGTAAGTCGCCTCCGCATATGAAAACGGTGTTCAAACCACACATGTGAGGTATCGGCACGATCGGTAAAGCTAGAGAAATCATTTTAGCACTAGACCTGCTCTGTTACTCAACACTGAAAACCTGTAGAAATTTTTAAATGTCGCCTATGGAGATTTTTAAGGGTCAAACGTCGCCATTCCACGAGCGGGTGCAATTTTGAAATGTGACATGTTGGGTATCAATTTACTCAGCGTAACATCATCTTTCACATTATAAAAAAAATTCTGCTAACTTTACTGTTGTCTTATTTTTTAATTTAAAAAAGTGTTTTTTACCCCAAAAAAGTGCGTTTTGTGAGACCGTTGCGCAAATATGGTGTGATATTTAAAGTATTTTTAACGACCGCCATTTTATTCTTTAGGGTTTCTGAAAAGTATATACATAATGTCTGTGGGTTCTAATAATTTTCTAGCAAAAAAAAATGATTTTATCTTGTAAACACCAAGTCTGAAAAATAGGCCTGGTCCTCAACTAGTTAAAGAATGTGCCAAAATGTGTGTAAAAGAAAAAAAACACTGAGTTAAGCACTGGCATTTTTTTAAAAATTATTTTCATGTAATTACACGGCTCTTTATAAACTTTGGTGTCACTTTTAGTCCTCAGCTGCTCTGTAATCACACAGGTGTATCCGGAGATCACAGCCCCTCCCCCTTCTACTCCGATCTCAGAGGAAAAACTTCTCCTCTTCTCCTTCTGAGAACAAATCTTCTCCACTTCATAAACCGGGGACAGAGGAGAAGATTTATCTCTGAGAACTGAAATGAGATAAATGATCTCCTGATAAACTAAATCACCTGAGGTGTATGTTTATGATCCCAAATGGCTGGAAAATTAGTGCAATGATACAAGGAGAGGAAAATCTGTCCAATCAAAGTTGACAAAGAAATGCCTGCTGATATAATATGGAGATTCCTGCTAACCTTCAGCAATCCATTATATTTTGCATATATGCATCACCTGTGTGATTAGCAGCCATGATGCCCCCACAACCACACTTATTTCTACCTTTATGACTTTTTTTTTCATGGGGTGAATTCATTTGGAAATAAGATAGTTAATTCACCCTGGTGGGTGGATGGTGGGGGTTATTTGCTGTAGAGGAACCAATGAATGATAGGATCAATTAACACAGTTGACCGACTTTGGGGCCCCGTATCTAAGGGCCACTTGGTGCTAGGAACACCAAATTTGGTGTGCAAACCCAATGGAACTAGCACTACAACATATCCAAAGATGTTTCTAGCCCAAAGTGGCCCCGAGATACGGGGCCCCAAATTCGGTTCAGAAAATGTTATTCTCTGCTGCAGAAAAGTGCTTGACATTTTCTGAACCAACTTTGGGGCCCTGTATCTCGGGGCCACTTCGTGCTAGGAACCCCAGCTTTGGATATGTTGTAGTGCTAGTTCCACTGGGTTTGCACACCAAATTTGGGGTTCCAAAATTCGGGGCCCCAAAGTCTGTTCGGAAAATGTCATTCTCTGCTGCAGAAAAGTGCTTGACTCGAGTATAAGCCGAGAGGGGCATTTTCAGCACAAATTGCTGAAAAACTCGGCTTATACTCGAGTATGTACGGTAAGTGGCTTGTTGGAAGGGCTTTATTCTGGGTTTACTTTGTTTTTAAAATGCCTTCTATGTCAACCAGTTTTATTATCTGTTGCTAGCAACGTTAGGATTGGAAGGCCCTCCTGCAGTTTGGATACCAGGTACCTGACTCCCAGCTTGAGGGTTATGGGGGACTAGCTATAGAGATGGCCATTTTTTAGTTGGAGTGTTAAGAGAGGAACTAAGCGTTCAATGGAATGCTGTCCCTCATTGTGCAAAATGACCCCTCTGCTTCTGGGGGAGATATAGGCAGCTTTTTGTAGTGAAACCTTTCGAGAAGTTTCCGTTGCAGTCTGCAAATGCTAGACCCCTGGCTGTTATGTTGGCATACTTGTTTCATTACTTTGTGGGACTTGCCTAAAACAAGTGTGCTGATCAGAATTTCTGTGCAAAACCAAAAGTTTTAACTACCAACCTGTTCTTGGGTTGGTGACTCAAGTTTTGAGGCCGGGTTCACATATGTTCAGTCGTGGTTTCCAGCCTGGGGTCTGGTGCGTTTTCTGTTTACTGGTTCAGGTCCAAATTTTTGCCTGAATTTGCTCTTTAACTGTACCCAAAAACACACAGGACCCTTTCGGGAAACTGCAGCGCCCTGGACATGCGTGAACCGGCTCCATTGGATGCAGTGAAAACCGCATTCAGTTTGCACATATGTGAACCCGGCCTAAAACTTGTTGGGTGGGTAGAATAACCAAGAAGGTGTCATTTACAGGGAAGAGAAACTATTGATGTCAAAATAACTTGGTAAAGGTTGACGGAAGGTTATGATAGTGTAAGGTATTGTGTGGGGTGTAATTTTTTTTATTTATTTTTTTTTTACAACCCTTTTTAACTCCTTAATAACTGTGCACATGCCTCCACCAGTCTAGAATTGTACATGAAACAAATCTGTGTTAAAACTGGTTAAGTTGCATCTCCTGACTGTAAATTGTCACATCGGTCATTTTTAGCACAAATTTCAACTCCCTTTCTGCAGACTTATTCCAGGCTGCTATGTATGTATGTTTGATTGTACATATATGTATACATGTAAATATAGTCACTTCGATAAAGAGAATTTTAATGCTATGCTGATGTTGCCTTGTTTTACTTTTTTTTTTTTTTTTTTCTTTTCTCTACCAATGGGCTTGTAAAGGCTGTGTGTATTAAAGCTGGAGTTTTGGCTGTGCTAGATTAGATTAGCCACTTGACCCTAAAACGTGACTCCACATTCAATGTTATGAAGCCATCTGGGCAAATATTTGAACATATGCCCTGCAGAGATTTTGCTTACTACATGAGGGAAGCAGGGTTGGGAAGATCTGTTCTCCACACAGTGTTAGGCCACTGGTCTCTGTCTGGACATCATCTGTGATTGAGAAACTTGGTGATCTCCATACTGTTGTGACATAACATTAGTGAAAAGTGGCTTAAAGTTGAGTTCCACCCACTTTTACAACTCTTCAGCATCCCTTGCTAAACTGTGCACTGTAAACGAATTGGATATTTTTTAATTTATTTTTCTCAGCACCTACTGTATATCTGCTGTATTCATTTTTCACTTCCTCCTCCCTGGCCGCGGCCCATTGCATCATTTCCTGTATGCAATGCCTTCTGGGAAGAAGCGGCAGCTTCCTCTGACACTGCCGTTGCTATGGAAACCTGACCTGAAACCTATTACACTGCTTGTGCTGCACTGAGCATGTGCGAGATCTGCGAGGATGAGATCCAGGAAGAAATACAGTCTGGCTTCAGATGCCCACACTTAAGATGGCCACGGCCTGCTGTAAGTTTATAAAATAACAAACTACTGCTATAAACTAACAAAACAGACCTTAGTTTACAGACTAACTTTACTAGAATACATTAAGCTTGTGTATTATAGGGGTATTTTTATTTAAAAAGTATAATTTCGGCCGGACAACCACTTGAAGCACATCTTTTAGACTGCATTCACACCTGAGCGTAGCGTCTTTGTTTTTCCGGTGTTTATGCTTAATTTTGCCGCTAGTTTTCTCTATTGGCTAATAAAAAAATAACAAAAATCACGTGTTGCTAGGGATTTCAGCTTGTATTTCTCGCTCCCCCCTAAAAAAAAAAAAAAAAAAAAAAAAAAAAAAAAAACTTGCACAGAGCAGGTAAGTATAGAAAGGAGGGAGGTGTTGTCCCAATAGGCACTGTATATTTTTCTAGAGGTGAGCCCCCATCCCAATTTTTACCAAACACAAGCACCCCCTAAAGGAGTGCAATTCCTCTAACGGGACTTTTTTCAGGGGGTTACCTCTAATAAAGTAGAAAGTAGTAGAAGTTTATAGTTTTTGTATAAAAGTATTGTAGTTTATTGATTTAACATCTAAAAATCATTACACATAACCTAACCATATATACAATAAAATGGATGCATGTAAGTGGGAAGAAATAATTCTATGAATAAATTACCAAATGCAATGATACAGGTAAGTAAAAAACCAATGATCATAGAAACCCGACGTTTCGAGGTAAGCAAAAGGGGGTTGACCTCTTCTTCAGGGGTAACGACAATTTGTCAAAATGGGTATTTCATCTAGAAAATTAACAAAAAGCAGAGCAAACATGAGTGGATGAATATCTCAGGCATTCACAGCAGGAGGCAGTAGAGAGCATTTAGTTTGCATTACAAAGGTCATTTGACATTAACATATGTTACATCATTAGTAAATTCTAGGCATATACATGCAGAAATTTTATACTGACCCCTTAAAATTCATATAATCATTCCCAAGGACATTATCAGCATCCAGTTCGAATCAAGAATTTGCCGTCCGTCACGGCCACACAGGGATCACAGAACCGAGGCTCAAGAAGATGGGGGAGAGACCAGGTAGATCACAGGAATAAGAACCAGGGTGGACTGAGGTTGCTTCACAAAGGATATCCCCAATATGGGAACAGACACAGTCCTCCCCTCACTGCGAAGGCTTGAGACAGCCTGCTTGATGGAATTAGAGGGTGAAATATTTTCATTGCAGCATGATTGCACCCCCCACCCTCTAATTCCATCAAGCCGGCTGTCTCAAGCCTTCGCAGTGAGGGGAAGGCTCCCATCCCCATACAGTTAGAATACACTGAGGGAACACACATTTAACCCCTTCCATGACAGTGACATTTACACAGCAGTCTGTGCATTTTTATAGCACTGATAGCTGTATAATTGTCAATGGTCTTAAAAATGTGTCAAGCGTCCGACCTGTCCGCAATACCGCTAAAAATTGCAGATCACTGTCATTACTAGTGAAAAAAAAAAAAAAATGCCATGAACCTTTCCCATAGTTTGTAGACGCTATAACTTTTGCGTAAACCAATCAATATACGCTTATTGTGATTTATTTTTGGTATAAAAAAAAAAATGTAGAATAAATATTGGCCTAAACTGATGAAGAAATTTTGTTTAAAAAAAAAAAAAAAAAAAAGGGGAATATTATTATAGTAAATAGTGTGTTTGTTTTTTTTTGTTTTTTGTTTTTTTTTCTTCTTCAATTCTCTTTTTTGTTTATAGCGCAAAAAATAAAAACTGCAGAGGTTATCAAAAGAAAGCTATTTGTGGGAAAAGGATGCAAATTTTGTTTGGGTACAGCATTGCATGACTGCGTAATTGTCAGTTATAGCAACGCAGTGCCAAATTGTAAAAAGTGCTCTGGTCAGGAAGGGGCTAAAATCTTCCAGGTCTGAAGTGGTTAAATTCCCTCACGCGAAAAAGTTGTATCCCTATTGTGGAATCACCAGTATGGTGTTTGAATATTGAAATCATATCCCCTCTCAAGCCTCTCTTCTCTAAAGAGAACAAGTACAGTGCTCGTAACCTTTCCTCATACCTGATGTCCTCAAGACCCTTTTATTAGGTGTTACCCTTCTCTGGACTCTCTCCAGTTCAGCACATCCTTCCTGAGGACTCGTGCCCAGAACTGGACAGCATACTCCAGGTGAGGCCGGACCAGGGTATTGTAGAGTGGGATAATTGTTTTATCTCTGGAGTTAATCCCCTTTTTAATGCATGCCAATATTCTGTTTGCTTTGCTTGCAGCAGTTTGGCATTGCATGAGTCTGAATACTTCCCATTTATCACCACCCCCTGAACTCGCCCCTGTAGCCAGCTATCAAACCATGTACTCACCCTATGGTCCATGCCAACTGGCCTTACTTTGTACAATAAATGTTTATGGGGAACAGTATCAAATGCTTTTGCAAAATCCAGATAACCACCTCCTACGGGCCTTCCTTTATCCAGATGGCAGCTCACATCCTCAAAGAAGGTTAATAGATTGGTTTGGCAAGAACAATGCTTCATGAATCCATACTGATTACTGCTAATGATACCATTGTCATTATTAAAATCTTGTATATAGTCCCTGTATCATCCCCCTCCAAGAGCTTGCATACTATTCATGTTAGGCTAACTGGTCTGTAATTCCCAGGGATGTATCTTGGCCCCTTTTTTAACTACTTGTGCTACATGTAGACTGTTCGTAAAAATTAGGAATAATGGTCTGGCAATGCACTTTTGTTAGGGTTAAATAAAAATTTATGTAAAAAAATATTATGTTTCATTACGTGTTATGGTCCAGTTTATTGAGGCCCCAACTAGGAATGAAGCTCTGTTGGACCTGGTAATCTCAAACCATGCAGAGCTTATTACTAATGTCCAGATAAAGGAACACCTGGGTAGCAGTGACCATAACATGATTTCATTTGATGTTAGCTGTAAACAAGAAATACATAAGGGAAAGATAAAAACACTTAACTTCAAGAGAGCAAATTTTCCAAGGATGAGGGCTGCTCTCGAGGACTTAGACTGGGAGGGAATATTGGCAGCGATAAACACAGAACAGAAATGGGAATTCTTCAAAAAGACTGTTTGGGACCTCACTGCAAAGTATATTCCCATGGGCAATAAGTTTAAAAGGCTAAAAAGAAAACCTATGTGGCTCACGGTCAAAGTTAGAAAAGCTATAAACAATAAGAAAAGAGCTTTTAAAAAATATAAAAATGAAGGAACACTAGTGTCATTTAAATGCTACAAAGAATTTAACAGTATATGTAAAAAGGAAATCAAGGATGCAAAAATTCAAAATGAACGACAGATCGCAAAAAATAGTAGGACAAACCCCAAAAAATTCTTCAAATATATTAATAGTAAAAAGGTCAGGTCTGAGCATGTAGGCCCTTTACAAAATAATCTAGAGTGGGTGACTGGGGACAAGGAGAAGGCTAATTTATTAAATACTTTCTTCAGCTCTGTGTATACAAAAGAGCATGGGGAAGTTCATGTCCATAATGGGGGTGGTATTGACACAGCCCCCAATGATCCACAATGGCTCAAAAGGGATATGGTCCAGAAATATTTAGACAGAATAAAGGTGGATAAAGCACCTGGACCTGATGGCATCCACCCACGGATCCTAAAAGAATTGAGCTCTGTAATTTCAAAGCCATTGTATCTAATTTTTAGGGACTCATTAATGACAGGAATAGTACCACTGGATTGGCGCAGGGCGAACGTGGTGCCTATATTTAAAAAGGGATCAAAGTCTTTACCAAGTAACTATAGATCTGTTAACTTCTATAGTCGGGAAGATACTGGAGTGTTTAATAAAAGACCGCATAGACGAGTTCTTGCTGGAAAAAAACATTTTAAGCAACAGACAGCATGGGTTCATGAAAGACAGAAGTTGTCAGACAAACCTGATTTCTTTTTATGAAGAGGTAAGTAAAACCTTGGACAGAGGGGTGGCTGTGGACGTGGTTTATTTGGATTTTGCAAAAGCGTTTGATACAGTTCCGCACACACGGCTCATGTGTAAGGTAAAGTCTACAGGCTTGGAAATATCAGTTTGTAAATGGATAGAAAACTGGCTAAAAGACAGAATTCAGAGAGTAGTGGTTAATGATTCTTACTCTGAATGGTCTAGGGTTATCAGTGGTGTACCCCAAGGTTCAGTGCTGGGACCCTTACTCTTTAATATCTTTATAAATGATATTGGGTCTGGGATCAAAAGTAACATTTCTGTCTTTGCAGATGACACCAAGCTATGCAGTGGAATAATGTCCTTACAGGATGTCTCCAATTTACAAGCCGACCTCAATGCACTGTCTAATTGGGCGACTATGTGGCAGATGAGGTTTAATGTTGAGAAATGTAAAGTTATGCACTTGGGGGCTAAGAATATGCATGCATCATACATGCTAGGGGGAGTACAACTGGGGGAATCTGTAGTGGAGAAGGATCTGGGGGTTTTGGTAGATCATAAGCTCAATAATAACATGCAATGCCAAGCTGCGGTTTCAAAAGCGAGCAAAGTTCTTTCTTGTATTAAGAGAGGTATGGACTCCAGAGAGAGAGATATCATTTTGCCCCTGTTCAAATCATTAGTAAGACCTCATCTGGAATATGCAGTTCAGTTTTGGGCACCAGTTCTCAAAAAGGATATCGGGGAACTGGAGAAAGTGCAGAGAAGGGCAACCAAACTGATAAGAGGCATGGGGGAGCTCAGCTATGAGGAAAGATTAGAGGAACTGAATTTGTTCACTCTTGAGAAGAGGAGAATAAGGGGGGATATGATCAACATGTTTAAATATATAAGGGGTCCATATAGTGAACTTGGTGTTAAGTTATTCACTTTACGGTCAACACAGAGGACAAGGGGGCACTCTTTACGACTGGAGGAAAAGAGATTTCATCTCCAAATACGGAAAGGTTTCTTCACAGTAAGAGCTGTGAAAATGTGGAATAGACTCCCTCCAGAGGTGGTTCTGGCCAGCTCAGTAGATTGCTTTAAGAAAGGCCTGGATACTTTCCTAAATGTACATAATATAACTGGGTACTGACAATTATAGGTAAAGTTGATCCAGGGAAAATCCGATTGCCTCTCTGGAATCAGGAAGGAATTTTTTCCCCTGCTGTAGCAAATTGGAGCATGCTCTGCTGGGGTTTTTTGCCTTCCTCTGGATCAACTGTGGGTATAGTATTGGGTATATTGGATTGTACGTTTTTTTTTTTTTTTTTGTTTTTTTTTTTATGGTTGGACTGGATGGACTTGTGTCTTTTTTCAACCTGACTAACTATGTAACTATGTAAGACAAACATAGATAAGACATCAGTGGTACATTCGTATAGGTGAGTATGAATTAAGTAGTCAGATTGAAAATCAGCATCTAGAGTTCTGCCAGAAAACCACTCCAAAAGAGGAAACGCACACAGCATCGTGGGGGGGGGGTCGCTAGAGGTAAAAAAAAAAAAAAAAAGGGCATATAGAATATTACACATACGTGGTAACCAGCTCGTAAATAGAGGGAGAGTCTAGTCAGCATCTCAAACTGATCAGCTAAGGGGGGGTGTTTTCAAACCCTACTCAAGTGTTAACTGTCTTGCCTTAACCCTGGTGGCCCATAGCTTAACAATTTTTTTTTTTTTTTTTTTTTGGGGCAGTTCCTGCTTAAGTACATTGGTTTGTAGAGTGGTAGAGCTGCATTCACTAGGGATTTCCAGAGTTGTATTGTGGGAGGTTGGGCTTGATTCCATTGGAGGAGGATTGCCTTCCTAGCATAGAAGGTTGTATAGAAAACAGTTTTTTTTTTTTTTTTTTTTCCTCTCTGGGGAGGGCCTCTAACATGTCACATAGTCCTATCCCCCTTTTAATAGGCATATGTGGGACTTAAAATTTACAGACCAGATTAATATCTTCCACCACTTTCCAGTACTCCTGTGATCGAGGACCAGACCATACAACATGAAAGAAATCAGCATCATCTGAGCCACACTTAGGGCAAATCGCTTTTCTGTCAGGATAGATTTTGGCCAC
Organism: Aquarana catesbeiana; assembly: GCF_042186555.1. Lineage (NCBI taxonomy): Eukaryota > Metazoa > Chordata > Amphibia > Anura > Ranidae > Aquarana > Aquarana catesbeiana. The sequence continues at coordinate 958,356,163 of NC_133324.1, forward strand.
CCATGCAAGAGAGTAGTAGGCCCGATGAAGAAACCTAAGTTGGGTGAATCTATCCCCTGCCACGACCACTAGGGGAGGGTATTGTTGAATACCCTCCTCCCAGTCATCTGCCAGAGTGGAACTATCTTGTTGCCAGGAGGAGAATAATTGGGAGACCTTGGACGTATCTAGTAGAAGGTGTGGCATAGTTGAAGATGCCTAAAAAAAAAAAAAAATAGGGTTCGGGAGGTCTTGCCACCTCCTAAGCTTATCATAAGTGTTCAAATGCCCCTGGTAGACTACATCACTCAGGGTTGTAATCCCGTATCTAGACCACAGCACCGGATCAGGGATAGAGCGGAAATGAGGTAGCCGTGGGTTGCCCCATAACGGCATATGGGGAGACCAAGCATTTGAGTTCTCGATCTTCGAACAGATGGTATCCCAAATTTTAGGTGTTATTTTTAGTAGGTAGGGTCACATTCAAGTTTATGCAAGGGCCTCGATATATTAAATTGCGCAGTTCATAGTACGAGCCAAGCAACGCGACCTTGAGTGTAGAAGCGGGATTAGCCGGCTCCTCCGAGAGCCACCACCTAAGAGTTACGAGGATAGCCACCCAGTAATATTTAATGAAGCACGGTAAAGAGTCCGCCCACTGTACATGGTAATTGCAGGGCATTTGGCAATCCTAGGGGCGGCCCCCTTCCAGAGAAAGGACATGACAATACTATCAAGTTTCTTAAAAAATGTGTTGGGTATAGGGACAGGAGCCTGTCTAAAAAGGTAGGTAAACTTGGGCAACACCGACATTTTGACCAGGTTGATTCGACCTACAGGAGTGAGGGGTAGTGACCTCCAAGTGCCACACTGTTGGGACATTAGGGAGACTACAGGGTTTAAGTTGAGAGGGATAAATTGTTTCAGATCTCAATGGATTTCAACTCCCAGGCATCTAAACTGGGAAACCCTCTAGCTGTGTAGCTGGATGTGGGGAGTCGGTATCCCTACCAGAGGAGATGAGTATAGATTTGCTCCAGTTGATACTGATTCCCAAGAAGCGCCCAAATCGGTCAATGAAAGACAGGGCAGCCTGTAGGGAGGTTACATTGTTCCTAAGATATAGCAGGGTGTCATCGACATATAGCGAGACCTTTTTCTGTATAGAACCCTCCCCTATACCTCCAGAGTAGATCTGAGGAGAATAGCCATAGGTTTATCGTGAAGGCAAAAAGCCCTGTCTGGTCCCCCTACAAAGGGAGAAAGGGGGAGAGAGGGTAATTCTGGTCCATACCCTTGCCATCGGTGACCTGTAAACAGCCCAGACCCAAGAGATAAACCCTGCTCAAAAGTCTAACCTGTGTAGAACCACCCATAGATACTTACTTCCATTCCATGGAATCAATAGCTTGTTTCCGCATCCAGGGAGGCCACTACACCAGGACGGTTTACCTCTTCTGTGAAGGCCAGGACAGTGTACAGTCTCTGAAGGTTGAAATTGGTCCCCTTACCTGGCATGAATCCCATCTGGTCTTCAGCGACCAGGTTGCCGATAACCTTATTTAGCCTTTTAGCAAGAATTTTAGTAAGGACCTTGGTGTCTGTATTGAGCAAAGAAATAGGCCTATATGAGGAGTGTAGCTGTGGGTCTTTCTTGGGTTTAGGGATCACTACTACAATTGCCTGGGCCATGGAGCGAGGGAGAGCACCGTCCTGTAATGTTTTTGTCAGCACGTTATGTAGCCTAGGGGTCACCTCGTCCATATACTGCTTATAGAATTCAGGTGGAAACCCGTCCTCTCCTGGGGTCTTTCCCCGACTGCAATGAACTCATTGCCTGCTGTACCTCCTCTAATGTAATTGGAGCATCTAACTGTTCCCTGGCTGAGGCAGATGGAACCAGGAACTGTGCCTGGTTTAGGAAACTATTCAATTACCCTTGAGAGTATTGTGTTCTGGAGGAGTACAGCTCAGAGTACTAAGAGGCAAAGAACCATTAATATGCACTGGGTCCACTACCAGCTTACTGTTAGCTTCTCTAAGATGGGTTACAGTGGCAATAGGGGACTGTTCCTTAGCTGTCCAGGCCAAAAGCCTCCCTGTCTTCTCCCCTTGTTCAAAAACGCATTGTGTCTGGGCCAATTGGTGTTTTTTTCAGCCTTGGCTACCCTGAGGAGCATCACTTCTCGGTATGCCACTTGGATGTCTTGGCCAGTAATGGGGTTGGAGGTGAGAGTATATTGGGATTCAAGCTGTTGGGCCTTGGCTTCAGCTTCTTCAAAGGTAATGGCAGTGTTTCTGCATGCCCTATTTATAGATGTGTGGCAGCAGCCCCCCAAAGTATGCCTTAAAGGCATCCCAGAGACCACCCTGTGAGGCAGTGGCATTTCTCACAAGCCAGTATTCTCTGATCAACCCAGCTATTTCAGATTCAATAGTGGGATCAGATAACCAATATCGGGAAAGATGCCAAAGCCTGTCCACTGCAGGGGTCAGGGTCTGCAGACAACACAGGACCGGCGACAGAATGGAAATACTGCGGGGAAGCACCAAGACCTCTTTAATTTTGGGTAATAAGCTAACGCTTGTGTATATAAGATCAATGTGGGACAATGTATTCTAGGAAAGCGAGTAATAGGTGTAAACCCGGTCCAGAGAGTGCTTCCACCACCACACATCCATGAGCCCAAAGATAGTTGCCCAGCGAGACAAGGCCGAATCAGTAGTAGGGTCGGTAGACAGTCTATCAAGGGAGGAGGTTGGAAGCATATTAAAATCTCCTGCTAGAACGATGTTATCAGTGGGAAATTGAGAAAGCATAGATATAAGATTATTCAAGAATGAAGTAATGGCTGGAAGGGGCAAATAGAGTCCAACTATCAACATTTCAAGTGCGTCAATTATTGCATGGAGCAGTACATGGCGTCCCTCTGGGTCCAGTTTGACTGCCAGCAGTATAAAATGAAGAGATTTATGGATCAGGACGCTAACACCGTGGGTGTAACCTGAGTAGGTAGCATAATAATGGTGAGCCACCCATGTTTTTTTTTTTTAAGTCTCAGGACCTTGGCCCCAAACAGATGGGTCTCCTGGAGCAGTGTTTCTCAACTCCAGTCCTCAAGGCGCCCCCACAGGTCATGTTTTCAGGCTGTCCATTATTTTGCACAGGTGATTTGATCAGTTTCACTGCCTTAGTAATTACCACAGCTGTTTTATGTTTCTGGAAGGCACTTGGTAAAGAGGGATCCAAAACTAAAGGGTAAATTGAGTTTGTTTCTTTAGTTCACTTGGACTTTCGCCAAGGGCACAAACTTAGTAACAACAGAGATCCGGTAAGAAACAGAGAGAACATATTGAACAGGGGGAAAGGGGTAGGGATCTATCCCCCATCTCTGCACACAGCCCGCCTCCCCCACCCACCCACACTCAGCAGAGCACTGATTCAGCATCCTGGGGTATAAGCTGCATGATGGTAACAAGATCCCACATATAAAAGGTACCAGGAACAGATCAAAGCAAAAATAAATACTGGGACCCTAGTGTAGCATCGACTTCCACGTTACTGCCCTAGAGAGAGCAGTGGTCTTAGTCTATGCCAACCCCCCAGATAGGACATGAGCAGAGAAGGCAGCAGCAGAAATTGGTGCAGGGTACAGTTCACCAACTGCCGGCAAGAGAGTTGGTATCCACTGGGACGAGAGCTTGAGCTGTAGGACAGTAAAGCACATCTTGCTAGTGCAGTGTACTCCTGTAAAAGGGGTTGGAGAGTCACCTGGAGGTAGTAGATACATTCAGTGCGGCTCCAAAAGAATCGATGGAAAGCCACAAATCAGCGGGCCGTGGCAGAGATTCTAGCCACTGCGAGCCTTCTTCTGGGGAGGTAAAGTAACAGGTAGACTCATCATCCGCCACCTGCAGACAAGCCGGAAACAGCATGCTGTACTTCAGGCCTTTGGTGTGAAGCTGTACTTTTCACTTGGTCGAAGGTTCTGCGGAGGCATTGAGTTTCCACTGAGTAATCAGGAAAGATCATCATTTTTGCGTTTTCATGGCGCAACATATCCAGCTTCTGTGCCTCCCTCAGCACAGGTCCCAGTCCCGAAAGTTCAGTAAGTTGAAAATAAATGTGCGTGGAGATGTGCCAGGAGGGCCTCATACGGATGGAATCCTGTGGGCCCTTTCAACCGTGAAGTGGGTAGAAAATGGCGCTGGAGGGAGGAGAGTGTGTGCAGAAGACATTCTGTGTAGGCCTCAGCATCCCTGCCCTCAGCTCCTTCTGGATTCTGCCTATGCTTCCTGTTCTCACTGTCCTCTGCGCGAGATTCCATTGCCTTCATTTTTAGCTGCAAGGTACGGAGGGAAGCATGGTTTTCACGGACCGAGTCCTCCGTGTCGCCCACTCTCCGCTCTGCTTCCGACAGCCGGTCTCTGCATTTATCCATATCCCATCTCCAGCTGCATCTGATCAATCTTTGCTGTTAGGGTGGTCTGGAAACCCGTGATGGCCTGCATGAGGGCATTGAATTGTTCCACCCCAGTGGAGGTGGGTCAGGCTGCTCCGTCTGAGATTTCATGCTGAGTTGAGTCACCACTTGCAGCCTTTGAGATGGTGGAAGTGTTTTGGGAGCCGAGTTCCATCTTTGGTTAGAGCCGGACTTCCCCTTTTTCATGCCCAGTAGCAACAGGTGCAAAAGTCCAGGTAGGGGGGCTGAATGGGGCTTTTGAGCTCCCTTTTTTTCAGGAAAAAAAAAAAAAAAAAAAATCTTCTTTTCACCTTGAAAACAGGTACATGGTGGCAGTAGCCAATGGGACAAATAAGAAAATATTTCCAGTGGGGACATAGATGTTGAATGGTGCCAAAACTCCCCTCCATAGTTGCCGATCACTTTCACACAGCCAGCAGTGTGGTGCCTCCCCTGTGGTTTCCAGGCTGTTCCTTGCTTACCTGAGCCTGGGAACACATCTGCTGGTGGGGGGAGAGAAACTGCAGTGAGACCGAGGCAAATCCACGTCTCCATCTCGCATGCAAACCATGACCCTGGAAGTGGTGTGCACCCTTTCCTGGTCAGTACAGCCAGGAGACACATCACACCATCTAACCGAGCACAGATCGGCTTGGTTAGAAGGGCATGGTCGACATTGGGGTTTATTGGACCCCTAATGTCTCCAAAAAAAGTACCTGTCACCTGCCTAATGCTATCACATAGGGGTTTATTAACCCATTGTGATAGCAATCAAGTAAAAATACTCATTCCCCATGACTAAGATCCGAGAGGTGGCGTGAAATGGGTTGTCTCTCATACCACTATAGGACTCAGTGTGGCACCAGGGATCTTTCCTCTTCCTTCCAGTTGAACATTTGTGTCTGGAATCAGCAGCAGAGATGGCCATATCTGAGTGGCTACACTAGGAAACTGAGACCAGATTATATATAATTTATTAATGATAAAATACATCCAAATGGCAGCAAACAGGAAAAGCTACAACCATAACCCAATAACAAACCAAAGTAACTATATGCAATATGTATAAAATGAGGAACATAGAAAAAAAAAGGTAAACTGGTGATGCAGGGAACAAATGGGAAGTGGAATCCAGGACTGCGATCAGGACCAAGGGGAGCAGATGAGAGGCAGCAGGGTACAGGATGCAGGGCAAGAGCATGATCAGAAATAAGGCTCAGGATGAATCAGCAAGCAATCCAGGCTATCAGGTAAAACACTGACGCAAAGTGTAATGCCCCGTACACATGGTCGGATTTTCCGACGGAAAATGTGTGATAGGACCTTGTTGTCGGAAATTCCGACCGTGTGTGGGCTCCATCACACATTTTCCATTGGATTTTCCGACACTCAAAGTTTGAGAGCAGGATATAAAATTTTCCGACAACAAAATCCGTTGTCGGAAATTCTGATCGTATGTACACAAATCCGACGGACAAAGTGCCACGCATGCTCAGAATAAATAAAGAGATGAAAGCTATTGGCCACTGCCCCGTTTATAGTCCAGACGTACGTGTTTTACGTCACCACGTTCAGAACGATCGGATTTTCCAACAACTTTGTGTGACCGTGTGTATGCAAGACAAGTTTGAGCCAACATCCGTCGGTAAAAATCCTAGGATTTTGTTGTCGGAATGTCCGAACAAAGTCCGACCGTGTGTATGCCCTATAACAGGAGAGGAGGGACTAAATACTCTCCCAGCATCAGCTTGAGACTGCTTACTGGGATCCACTGTCTGCTGAGAGACACCTGCTGGTGGACAACAGGACTGCAACCTTCACCTCTGGGAAGCACAGTGCCAACAGCCGGTGATCCAGGTTCTGATAATCTGTGTTGACCACCAAATCTTCTATTTTTTTTTACACATGCTTTGACTTCCATTGCAGCAAAATTGAGGAGAGATTTGCTCAATGTGAAAACCAACTATTTTTTTTTAAAGATATTTCCAGCAAATAACGTATACAATACTTTGCAATATGTCCAGGGCTGTCACATTGTACATCCCCAGACACACAGACTAGTGTTACAGGGAGTTCATATAAAGTGTTCCTCTTGGATTGTAGGATAGGAATTCAAAGGGACGTACAGGTACATCCATTTGCGCAGCCGTGCCTTCTGCAGATGTATATGTCCACGTGGCGGTCGGCAAGCGGTTAAGAAGGTGAGGGCTGTTTTCATGGGTTTGATTTGTGGAGTAAAAGCTGAGAACAAACGTTTGGGAGACTAGCAGACTGCTACAGACACACCATAAGGAAGCTGTTTTAGCTTTAGACATACGGAGACCCACATTTAATTATATACACAATCTTCATTTCAAGAATATAACTACATTATTGATATTTTTACATTTTGTATTTTAACTACAGCTACTACTTCAGCTTTCAGTGCTGTCGCTGTTTAAATGACAATTGCACGGTCATGCTACACTGTACCCAAACATAATTTTTTTATCATTTTGTTCCCACAAATAGAGCTTTCTTTTGGTGGTATTTGATCACCTCTGCTTTTTTTATTTTTTGCTAAACAAATAAAATTTTGAAAAAAAAAAAGTTTTTCTATTGTTTCTGTTATAAAATTTTGTAAATAAGTAAGTTTTCTCCTTCACTGATAAGGCGACACCGATGAGGTGGCACTAATAGGCACTGGTAGGAGGCACTGATATGCTGCACTGATGGGCATTGATAGGCGGCACTGATGGGCACTCATGGGTGACACTGATGGGCACTGATAGGCAACACTGGGCACTGAAAGGCTGCGCTGATGGGTACTTTTGGGTGGCACTGATAGGCAGCACTGCTGGGCACTGATAGGCGGCATGTATGGCATTGATAGGCATCACTGATGGCACTGGCAGGCATTGGGGATGGGCACTGATTGGCAGCTGCCTGGGCATTGATTGGCATTTCCCTGGTGGTCTAGGGTGGCATAACTGGTGGTCCAGTGTGGTGCCAATCCCTGGTGGTCCTGGCAGCATCCTGGTGGTCCTGGGTGGGCATCCGAGGGGGGGCTGCGCTGATAAACAATCAGCACAGACCCCCCTGTCAGGAGAGCAGCCGATCGGCTCTCCTCTTCTCGCGTCTGTCAGACACGAGTGAGAAAAAGCCAATCAACGGGTCTTCTTGTGTACATCGTAATCAGCCGTGATTGGACATGACTGATCACGTGGTAAAGAGCCTCCGTCAGAGGCTCTTTACTGAGATCGGTGTAGCGGTGTGTCAGACTGACACACCGCACCACCGATCGCCGCATGGCACGCCCCCACAGGCGCGCGAGAGCGGTCGTTCTGGAGGGCTGTCATATGACATCCACCCAGAACGGGAGCCGCACCGCCCAGCCGTCATTTGAAGGTGGGCGGGCGGCAAGTGGTTAATATCATTCTTGTAATATTTTGTTATTATTATTAAATCCATTTGGAGTTTACACAAGAACTGAACAGGTTTTCTTGGAACGTTTCTCATCAATATAAGTTACTAAATATTGAGAGAATATTATACTTAACGGTATTTAACAGTGGCAAGCCTCAGCCAGTTTTGACCAAATATCAAATGTTTTTGAATTATTTCTTCTTCTGTTTGAAGAGAGGGAAGACGGTTGTACATTGTCAGCAAATTATGATGTCAAGCTTCCAGGAGAAATAAAAACAGCAAATGAACTTTCGGCATCATCGAATGAACACAGAATGACAATTGGTGAGACGTTTGCGCATGAGCAAGAAAACTCTTTTTTTTTTTTTTTTTTTTTTAAACGCAATCTCCCGCCAAGAGAGGGAATGCGCGTTACATGAAGAAAGTCCATCCTAAATTGGTAAGTGATGAATTATCTAGTGAGCGTAAATTAGAATTCAAAAATCTGTCAAAATGTGTTAAATGATGAATTGTGGTGTTAAATGTTGAATGAATGCTTACAGGCTAATATTAGGATACAAAAATCTAAAATTTCCCTTAAGAGATTTAGCAAACAGGTTAGAAATGTAATGAAGTTAGTTTGTTTTTAACACAATGATATTAAAAGTTCCTACTAGGAATGTTGTTTTACAAAAGGGAAAACAAACACTCAGCAGGATAACAGTGTATGTGCTAATTGTCCGATTTTAACTGAGCTACTAGATGATTTGCAAAGTGCAATTCAAATAAAAGATTTTCAGTTGTCTGAATTACAGAATAATGTAAAAAAAGGATTTGTATAAATGCTAAAGCGTAGTCAAGCAAGAGTTTAGAGATTAACAATAGTGCAGACTCTAAACAGAAGTCTTTTGTATAAGGTATGCAGTCTATAGAAATTGATGACCAGGAAAATGCAGTTTTGCTCAAAACAAACTTAATGAAAAAAGATGCAGAATACACACAAAGTTTAGATAGACAAAGGCAAGATGGCAATCAGAGAGTGGCTACACCCAGATAAGGTGAGATATGCGTCACAGGCAGAACCAAAGTTTCAGAGAGGACAGGAAATGCTAGTTGTCTTTATGGTAATAAATGTGGCCATGTACAGAAAGAATGTTTAAAATATAAATTAGATTCACAAAGAAAAACTTTGGAATTAGAAAATGAGAAAACTTCTGAGCAATTTATTCATCCTTGTCCCAACAATAGGTTGATTGATTTGCCTTATGCCTCAGAAGTCAAACAGATCAGTACACTGACTGTCAATGACAGTTCAATTAATATGACAAACAATGCTGTCAATGAGAGAGATGGATTAATTCCAATGCCAAAATCAGGATTAAGGTATTATGTTGCTTCAATTTGCTTCAATTTTATTAGATGAAAGTGGAAGACCATTTATACAAGGTTTATTAAATGGTAGGGAAACTAAATGGTTAATAGATTTAGGAGCTGAACTCAGTTTAAATAAACACAAGTTACCTGTGAATATTAATTCTCCAAAATGTAGTTTAATTGTTTTCAGTGGAAAAGAAAATACAGTTGCACCTAAAGTTTCTAATGTGACTTTTGAAATTCCTGGACTTTTGAAAACTAACATTGACATCTGGTGTTGTCAGAATGCAGGGAATTCTTGACATGGATGTGATTTGTAAACGGAATTGGATTATCGATTTAAGTAATTCTACTATATAGAAAGGTTCATCTAGGCCCAAATCTATGTTAATAGATCCTTCCATGTAGAGTAATGTTGGAAGTATTTGTACAGCAATCTCTGACATGTCTTCAGATTATAATTGGCCACACACAGGAACCAATCTCGTATTGGAACAATTCATTTGATCACATAAAAATCTTTGGAGTCAGACCAAAATTGATACAGGTTTGTTTAACCGGTTCAATACCGGGCAATTTCACCCCCTTCCTTCCCAGGCCAATTTTTAGTTTTCAGCGCTGTTGCACTTTAAACGTCAATTGCGCGGTCGTGCGACGTTGTACCCAAAAAAAATTGACGTCCTTTTTTCACCACAAATAGAGCTTTTTTTTGGTGGTATTTGATCGCCTCTGCGGTTTTTATTTTTTGCGCTATAAACAAAGGAAGAGCGACAATTTTGAAAAAAACACAATATTTTTTACTTTTTACTAGAATATCCCAATTTTTTTTTTTAAAAAACACATTTTTTCCTCAGTTTTGGCTGATACGTATTCTTCTACATATTTTTGGTAAAAAAAAAAATCGCAATAAGCGTATATTGATTGGTTTGCGCAAAAGTTATAGCGTCTACAAAATATGGGATAGATTTATGGCATTTAAAAAAAAAAAAAAAAAAAAAAATTAATTTTTTTAGCGGCGATCGCGATATTTTTTTGGTGACTGCGACATTATGGTGGACACATCGGACACTTTTGACACATTTTTGGGACCAATCACATTTATACAGCGATCAATGCTATAAAATTGCATTGATTACTGTGTAAATGTGACAGGCAGTGAAGGGGTTAACCACTAGGGGGCGGGGAGGGGTTAATATGTTTCCTAGGGAATGATTCTAACTGAAGGGGGAGGGGACACACTAGGGGAGGAGACCGATCAGTGTTCCTCCGTTCTGGGAACACAGATCGCTCTCCTCAGAGCTGACAGGCTGTGGATCTGTGTGTTTACACACACAGATCCACATGCCGGCCCGGTTAATGGGCAATCACGGGTGCCCGGCGGACATCGCGGCCGCCGAGCACACGCACCGGGTCCCGAGGAACGCGGCGGGCGCGCGCCCCCTAGACGCCCGGGAATCCCAGGATGGGAGATCCCATCTGTGGACGTCGTATGACTATGGGCGGGTAGGGAAGTGGTTAAAGATATTGAAGTGGATATTGAGGGTAGAGATCCTAAACCCCAAATTCAATATAAGTTGCCACAAGAATCAATAGGTCCAGTTTCTGACATTGTACAAGATTTTTTACAACAAAGAATCAGTGGTAAATAATTGTATTTGGCCTATTAAGAATGCTGATAATTCATATTATTTGTTGATTTAAGATCACTGAATAAATGCATTACAAATAACAAAACTGTAGTTCCTAAATTTAAATTTAATGTCACACCTGGATGTCAAGGCCAAAGTATTTTCCGTACTGGAAATTGCTAATGACAGTTTTTAGCTAATGGTACTGAAAAATGACTAATATAAACTTGCCCTCGACTTTAATAAAGAAACCTATGCATTCACTAGAATAATACTAGGATTGGACATTAGTGATGCTATAGTACACGAGTCTTTAGAAAAACAGAGACAATTCAGTTGGTGAAAAGTCAGGTAGGATTCATTCATATGCAAATTAGTCATGGACAAAGACCATCACAGGAAAAAGTTAGAACCATTTCTGCTGTTCCAATTTCAACACCTTACAAAGCATTATATCGATTTTTGATCAAAGTAAATTGTTGCAAAGAGTTTTTACAGAAATGTGATGATAAAGTTAAACCATTATTTGATTTTTTTTGAGACAAAAAGATGTTGTGTTTGCTCAATGGGGTCAAACCCAGACAGATGCCTTTGAAATGTTGAAAAGGGATCTGCAGAATGCTCCTTCATTGAATACTGTTGAATTCTCAGATACATTAATATGCAATACAAAGGGAATTGACTAACCAATTTCAATCTCAGTGACTTTGTCTCAATTAAAAGAAGGTAATCAAAAATAATGGGCTTCTTCTCAAGAGGTTTGACTAATATGGAAAAGACCTTTGACACGCATATTAAGCAATTGTTAAGTGTTTATTTTGCAGTCAAAGTAACAGAAAAGATTGTGAGATCTAGTAAGATCATATTACAGACACAAGATCTATCACTAAAACCTCTTCTAGAGAAAATTTAGATCAGGAGAATTTTGTGAGAGATTTTCATTATGGATACAATTTTCACAAGTGAAATCTATACAGGTAGATATAGTAACAGAACATTCTCAGCAATCTGCACAAACCAATGCTTGTACAAATTGCATCCAGAAAACCTATAAATGGTATTTTTAGAACAAGTGCTGAGAGAGTCTTTGGGCCAGTATTTGTTAATACTATCAAGATTTGTTCAGCAGGTCTTCCTATATGGTACCCAAAGAATGGTTATGCTATTCAGCAAAAAATCAACAGATAATGCCGAATTGGAAGATGTCAAAATGTACAGTACAGCATGCATGACTCTAACTTTAAAGAAGAAAAGTGAATGGGCATAGTCCACTTCAGACTCCTGGGTTGATTTGAAACCTTTCTTTGTTTGTGAAAAATGAATAAGTAAATGAAGGTATATCTTAATCAATGCAATAGTAAATGCAAAATAATGATACTGTATTCTTGTTTCAGGACATGACTTATAAGTCACCAATAGAAGAGAAATTTAATATTTCTAGACCTTCCTGATGAAAACAAACCCTTGAAGCTTAAGAATATATTCTGGGAGAAGATTTGACACAAGAGATTCATTCGTCATAATTATTGTTGTCTTTTTATGTTCAATAAAGTTGTTCCAACTTTTCAGCGTGCAGGAAGAAGAAAAAAAAACCTCAAGACCTCTAATAGGAGAGGAACTTATATAAACATATGACTTTTGATTTTTGACTACTGCTGAAATAATTTATCCATCAGATATATTGTAATATAAATTATATATATATATATATATTTACGTGATGTGTTTAACCGCTTCAGTCCCAGAAGATCTAGCTGCTGAATGACCAGGCCATTTTTTGCACTTTGGCACTGCGTCTCTTTAACTGACAATTGCGCGGCCGTGCGATGCTGCACCCCAATAAAATTGATGTCCATTTTTTCCCACAAATAGAGCTTTCTTTTGGTGGTATTTGATCATCTCTGTGTTTTTTTGTTTGTTTTTTTCGCTATAAACAAAAAGAAATTAAACAAAAAAAGAGCGACAGTTTTGAAAAAAACACAATATTTTGTACTTTTTGCTATAATAAATATCCCCTTTTTTTTTTTAAAAAAAAGCTATTTTTTTCGCAATTTAAGCCCATATGTATTCTTCTACATATTTTTGGTAAAAAAAGAAATTGCAATAAGCGTATATTGATTGGTTTGCGCAAAAGTTATATTGGGACTGCGACATTACGGCGGACACATCGGACACCATTGGCATTTATACAGCAATCAGAGCTATAAAAATGTCACTGGCAGGGAAGGGGGTTAACACTAGGGGGTGATCAAGGGGTTAATTCTGTTCCCTCTCTGTGTTCTAACTGAAGGGGGGATGGGACTGACTAGGGGAGATGACAGATCGCTGTCAATACTTTATATGAACAGACGATCTGTCTCTTCTCCCCTCAGAGAACCGGAATCTGTGTGTTTACACACACAGTTTCCGGTTCTCTCTGTGTCATGAGCAATCGCGGGAGCCCGGCGGTCATCGCGCCTGCCGGGCACTCGCATTGGCTCCGAGGGACGAGCAGCAGGCAAACGTGCGCTCCTCCAGTGGCGCGCGCCCCTAACATAACGTTGTTTCGCCCAGCCGTGCCTTTCTGCCGCAGTAAAACTGTGGCGGCTGGTCGGCAAGTGGTTAACATATCAAGATGAGATATTTTTTTACACATTAACTTTTACAATCACGTGTAGTGTACTTTCAGAGTTGAAAGGGTTAAACTTTTTTACAATAGAGTCACTACTAGTTAGGAGGAACATCTGGTGTTAATTGAGAGAAGAGTACGTTTTTTTTTCTAAAATACATATAGACAAGTTAGGACAAACTTTATTTTGTAATATGTTTTCTTTTTTAAATCATCTCACCTATATGAATGAATTGAAGTTAAACATATTTTATGTTTAGATTTTGACAAGGTTATTTGAAAGGTTGTATGGATTATAGATTTATGCTAAACACAATTTGGAGGGAAAGTATGGAACATATATTTCTGAAGTGACATCCATACTACAAAGTATTGTACAACAATGTTACATTTATGAAATAATTATTAAGGGGATTGATTATTTGGTAAAAGAAAAAGAAAATTAGGGTGCAAATATTTGTATGGTATATGAAGCAAAAGGTTTACCAAGTTCACTTTTCCTGATATAGAATCAAAATTGAAAATATATTTGAATCAATTATCTTCAGATCTAAAGCATGTATGGATACGAATGAGATGCATTTGAGGATCGGATAGATTAAGAAAAGAAAATGATTGAGATTGCTTAATCATTTTGAGAGGGAAATGTTAGACGCCTTCCTTAATCTAATATCTAATATTTATCAAGTAACAGTTCAGCCACTAGTGGGGCGGTTTTAACCCCCGCTAGTGGCCGAAAAACCCTAGTTAGACTTACCGGTAACGGTATTTCTACGAGTCTTTCAGGACAGCACCTGGAGAGAGCGCAGCTCCACCCACTTTTCCCAGGAAACACTGCAGTCAGTTTTTTCTTTAAAGACCGGACACTTCCACCATGGCCTCAGTTGTTCATAGAGTACCTCCAGCCATGCTGAAATTAGATAAGCAGAACATAGCAATAACACCACATTTTTATAAACCAATTAGGGCGGGTCATCGGTGCTGTCCTGAAAGACTCGTAGAAATACCGTTACCGGTAAGTCTAACTAGGGTTTTTCTCCCCTCGTCTTTTAGGACAGCACCTGGAGATGATAAAAGAGTACTTACTCTAGGGTGGGACCACCGCCTGCAGGACCTTCCTGCCAAACGATTGATCCGCTGCTGATAGCAAGTCCAACCTGTAGTGGCGGGTGAAGGTGGAGAAGCTTGTCCACGTGGCCGCTTTACAGATCCGGCCTGGAGAAGCCCCTGCTCTTTCTGCCCAGGACGTTGCTACTGCCCTTGTTGAATGGGCCATTACCCCTGTGGGAGGATCAGCCCCTGCAGCCCTGTAGGCTTCACTGATCGCCATTCTAAGCCATCTGCCTATAGTGCTTTTAGAAGCACAATGACCCTTGCGTGATCCAGAAAAAAGAATAAAAAGAGAATTTGTCTTCCTAAACTCTCTCGTAATCTCTAAATAATGGAGTAAACATCTCCTCACATCCAGGGTATGAAAAGCCTCCTCTTTAGAGTTGGATGGTGTAGGACAAAAAGTAGGCAAAACTATCTCTTGTGCCCTATGAAAAAAGGTTGCGACCTTTGGCAAGAAACCCGGGTCAGTTTTCAGCACTACCCGGTCTGAAAATATCAAACAAAAGGGTTCTACTATAGATAGAGCCTGTAACTCACTAATTCTTCTGGCTGAGGTAACTGCTACCAAAAGAACCAGCTTAAGCGTCCATACTTTTAAAGTTGCTTCCTGTGGTGGCTCAAAAGGTGTTCTGATCAACCCCTGTAGCACCAGAGATAAATCCCATTTAGGAAAAGATTTGAAAGGTACCGGCCTAAGCCTGGCCAATGCTTTGAAAAATCTCACTATAAATGGTTCCTGAGATAACTTTCTCTCAAGAAACACTGACAAGGCAGCTACCTGGACCTTCAGGGTACTGGCTGCCAGCCCCATCTCCATACCTTCATTGAGAAACTCTAAAATTGAGGGCAACTCCTGTGGTGAACATTTTTTAGTCATGCACCAGGAATTAAACCGCTTCCATGTTTTAAAGTAAATACCCCTGGTAACCTTCTTTCGGCTATTTAACAGGGTTGACACCAGCTTATCTGAGAAGCCCCTTCTTTTTAGCAGCTGCTCCTCAGTAACCAACCTGTCAGCCTGAGCTGATTGACATTTGGATGCTGAAGGGGTCCCTGGGATAGCAGATCCTTTCGAAGTGGGAGAACCCAATGTGGTTCCACTGCCAACCTCTGTATGGTTGCAAACCAGGGCCTCTTGGGCCAAAAAGGAGCCACTAGGATCAAACTTGTGGTCTCTCGCTGTAGTTTTTTCAACACCCAAGGGATCATTTGAAAGGGGGGAAAGGCGTAGCACAAGCGGAAGTTCCATGGTTGTGCTAGTGCATCCAAACCTTTCGCCTGATCTTGCCTGTTTAGTGAGTAATAGGCTCTCACCTTTGCATTCTTGTGGGATGCGAACAGGTCTATCTGAGGAGTTCCCCATTTCTTTGTTAATTCCTGGAATACCTCCCTGTTCAGACTCCATTCTGCCTCTAGTATCCTTTCTCTGCTTAGAAAGTCTGCCACTAGATTCAGCTCTCCTTTTAGGTGTACAGCTGTTAGGGACTTTACGTTGCCTTCCGCCCAGGATAGCAACTGAACTGACAAGGCTAGCAAGACCTTGCTTCTCGTGCCCCCCTGTCTTGTAACATATGCCACTGCTGTGGCATTGTCTGAAAGCACTTGAACATGGTGCCCCCGGACTATTTCCTCGAAAGCCCATAGTCCTAGGAGAATAGCCCTTAATTCCCTCCAATTGGAGGATCTCCTGGCTTCCCTTTTTGTCCAATTGCCTTGAGTCATCTGTCCTTCCAGGTGGGCTCCCCACCCCCAGGAACTCGCATCTGTTGTTAATCTCCTCTCCTCTCAAGAGCAGGCCCTTGTTCAGATTGGAGTGGCTCCTCCACCACCAGAGCTTCCTCTGAACTCGGGGAGATATTGTTATCATCTTTTCTAGGGACTCTCCATAAGACCAATTTTTCAAAATTGTCTGTTGAAGTTCCCTTGCGTGCAAACGTGCCCACTGAACTGCAGGTATTGCTGCAGTAAGGAGCCCCAAAACGGACATCACTGCCCTGATAGAAATTGGCAGGTTTGTCTGGGCCTTTTTTACAGCGTTCTGAAGCTTTACTATCTTCTCCTCTGGGAGATACATTTTTCCCTGTATGGAGTCGATAGTGTAACCTAGAAAGGTTATTGCCTGTGATGGGATCATGTTCGATTTTTCCTCGTTTATTAACCACCCTAGGCTCTCCAGATGCCTCCTTGTCCTTTGTAGATGTCTCTCCAATATGTGCCTTGATTTGGCAAATATTAGCAGATCGTCTAAATATGGGACAATCGAAATTCCTTCTATTCTGAGAGGGGCTAAGGCCTCCGCCAGAATTTTTGTAAATATCCTCGGAGAGGATGACAGCCCGAAAGGGAGAGCTCTGAATTGCAGATGTAGGACAGATCCCCCTATCCTGATCGCAAATCTGAGGTGCTTCTGTGATGCTGGGGCTATAGGCACATGGAGATATGCATCTCTTAGGTCTATGGATACCATAAAGCAGTCTGGGGTCAGGAGACCCTTTACCGAAAAGATCGTATCCATCTTGAACCTTTTGTACCTGACCGCTCTGTTGAGTATCTTCAGGTTCAGGATCAATCTGAACTTGCCTGAAGGTTTCCTCACCAGAAAGATGTGTGAATAGCACCCCTGTTCTACCTCGTTGGGGGGAACATTTACTACCACCTTCTGCTGAATTAACTCCTGCAGAATTGCTGACATAGCCGTAAGCTTCTCCGGGTCTCTGGGAGCCTGAGTTAAATAAAACCGAACCGGAGGGGGTTGGGCAAACTCCAGTCCGTAACCCTCCCTTATAGTTTTTAGGATAAATGGACTGTCTGTTATCCTCTGCCACTGTGGGAAGAAGGTTTGTAACCTTGCTCCCACAGACTGGGGACCGTCACTGGCTCTTTGTATTTGGGGTAGGGGGGCGAAAGAGTACCCCTGACTTGCCCCTGCCTCTCTGAGACCTCCAAGGTCTTTTACATCCTGTCTCTTTTGAGTCTGTGGTTTTCCGAAAAGGACAAAAATTTTTGTTGCCCTGAGGAACCACCTTTTTCTTAATGGGGAAGGCTTTCTTTTTGTCAGCCGTTCTCTCAAGAATGGCTTCAAGACCTGGGCCAAAAACCAAATCCCCCTCAAAGGGTAAACCGCATAACTTGGCTTTAGAGGCTGTGTCCCCGGTCCAAGTCTTGACCCACAGAGCCCTGCGCGTTGAGTTGATTAGGGCAGATGATCTGGCCGACATCCTAACTGATTCTGCCGAAGCATCTGCTATATATCCAACGGCTTTCATAAGCACTGGTAAGGTCTCTAAAAGATCCTTACGAGGTGTACCTGCCTCGATATGAACCTTTAGCTGTTCTAACCAGTGCTCCAGGTTTCTGGCTACCACTGTTGATGCCATAGCTGGTTTTAAATTTGCTAGGGTGGAATCCCAGGCTTTCTTTAGCAGGGAGTCAGCCCTCTTGTCCATGGGGTCCTTGAGGATACCCATGTCCTCAAACGCGAGGTCAGTGTTTCTCGACACCTGAGAGAAGGCCGCATCCAGTCTAGGCTTTTTGTTCCAGACCTGTGCGCTATCTTCCCCAAAGGGAAACCTGCGTTTGAGGGATCTAGAAAAGAAGGGGGCCCTCTCTGGGTCCTTCCATTCTCTCTTAACTGTTTCTGACAGAAACTTGTGCACCGGAAACATCCTGTGTTTCACCTCACCCATGCCTTGAAACATCTTATCGTGTAACGACAGCTGGGCCTTGTCCTCTGTAATATTGAGAGTAGTGTGGATAGTTTTTAGTAGATCATCCACCTCCTCTAGAGACAACTTATATCGAGAAGAAGAAGAAGATTCTTTCTCTTCCTCTGCTTCTTCTTCTGATTCCGTAGCCACGCTACGATTTTCCTCCTCTGAGTCACTGTCACCCCTATATGCGGAAACAGAAGACTGGGAACGAGGTACTGAGCTGCCTGCGGCTGGACGTTTGTCAAGGTAGGATTTAAATGACTCAAAAGTCTCCGCCAAATCCTTCCTAAATGAGTTCAGTAAGTCCTGCTGAACCACAGGTACACTAGGAGTGGTTTCCTCCTTAACTAAGTCTGCAATGCACCCTTTGCATAACACCTTAGCCCAAGACTCTTTAAGCACATTTTTACAAGCTGGGCATTTTCTTTTAACAGGAAAAGACGAATGCTTGGTCTTTTCTTTTGCCTTCTGAAATACACAAACAGAAAAACACCTATAAACAGCATGCTGAAAAAGAGTGGAGAGCTAACACTTTAACCCCCCTCCTTCACTCAGCCAGTAAATCCCCCCACAGATTTACTTCACAATCTTAAACACATTTACTTCCTGCTTCAATACCCAGGAAGAATGCTGCAGGCTCTTTAAAACATTTACCAAAGAGGGAACTAAAACATGCCCATAGAGTAAGTTACAGAGACACACTGTCCCCGCTTACCTGGGCCTGGCTGACTTGTGTGGCTCCTGCTCCTGCCACCACCGATTGTTCCTCCTCCATATTGACAGGATTTGCAATGGCGTTTGGTGCTTGTTTTTTAAACTTTCCCGGTCCACTCACCGCTGCGAGGGCCGGAAATGACGTCAGCCGGAAGAGACCTGCCCTCCCCTCCTGCGTTCCAGCGGCCGGAACCGGAAGCCGCGTCGCGCCGCTGGAGGTCCTGCCCCCGGCCGTAGTGACGCGCTCGCCACCGGAACCCGGAAGGCTGAGCAATGGGGTTGAAGAGGAGACGCCGCTCCTTCCAAGCCAGCCGCCGGTCTAAAGGAGCTGGGACCCCCCGCAGCCTGACCCTCGCCGGGTATGAAGAGGGGAGGACGCCGGAGCAACCCCCGCACGTGAAGGGAGGAAGCTGGGCTGGTCTGCCACAAAAGCACAGAAATACCGGTATGCCCCAACTCTCTCCACCTGGAGACAGCGCAGCACACCCCTGGTTCCCTGCAGCGCTTCCACCATGGCGGAGGAAACACTACAACTGAGGCCATGGTGGAAGTGTCCGGTCTTTAAAGAAAAAACTGACTGCAGTGTTTCCTGGGAAAAGTGGGTGGAGCTGCGCTCTCTCCAGGTGCTGTCCTGAAAGACGAGGGGAGAAAAATGGTTAAAACCGCCCGCAAAGCGCCGCTACCCCATTGATTTCAATGGGCAGGGGCGCTTCAGCGCTGCTGCTTGCAGGACTTTTTTTACCGTCCTGCAAGCGCACTGCTCCAGTGTGAAAGCACTCAGGCTTTCACACTGGAGAGACGGGAGAGGCTCTTTACAGACGCTATGCAGATGATATTTTTAGCGCTCTACCACCTCTAAGGCGCCTCAGTGTGAAAGTAGCTTTAAAAATACACACATCTAATTATATATACAATCTTCATTTCAAGAATATAACTACATTATTGATGTTATTTTTTACTTTCTACATTTTGATATTGTTCTTGTAATATTTTGCTATTTTATTAAATCCATTTTTGAGTTTTTACACAAGAACTGATAAAGGACTTTCTTGGGACTCTTCTTGTCAATATAAGTTACAGAATATCAAGAGAATATTATTCTACCTAACGGTATTTAACAGTACCATACCTGCAGTCTCATTCTGACAATGCCATGTGCCATGCCCACAGTCTCATTCTGACAATGCCATGTCCGCAGTCTCATTCTGACAATCCCATACCCACAGTCTCATTCTGACAATCCCATACCCACAGTCTCATTCTGACAATCCCATACCCACAGTCTCATTCTGACAATGCCATGTGCCATGCCCGCAGTCTCATTTTGACAATGCCATGTCCGCAGTCTCATTCTGACAATCCCATACCCACAGTCTCATTCTGACAATCCCATACCCACAGCCTCATTCTGACAATCCCATACCCACAGCCTCATTCTGACAATCCCATACCCACAGTCTCATTCTGACAATGCCATGTGCCATGCCCGCAGTCTCATTCTGACAATCCCATACCCACAGCCTCATTCTGACAATGCCATGTGCCATGCCCGCAGTCTCATTCTGACAATGCCATGTGCCATGCCCACAGTCTCATTCCGACAATGCCATGCCCGCAGTCTCATTCTGACAATCCCATACCCACAGTCTCATTCTGACAATGACATGCGCCATGACCACAGCCTCATTCTGACAATGCCATGTGCCATGCCCACAGTCTCATTCTGACAATGTCATGCACCATGCCCACAGTCTCATTCTGACAATCCCATACCCACAGTCTCATTCTGACAATGCCATGTCCGCAGTCTCATTCTGACAATCCCATACCCACAGTCTCATTCTGACAATCCCATGTGCCATGCCCGCAGTCTCATTCTGACAATGCCATGTGCCATGCCCGCAGTCTCATTCTGACAATGCCATGTGCCATGCCCGCAGTCTCATTCTGACAATGCCATGTGCCATGCCCGCAGTCTCATTCTGACAATCCCATACCCACAGTCTCATTCTGACAATCCCATGTGCCATGCCCACAGTCTCATTTTGACAATGCCATGTGCCATCATGCCCGCAGGCTGCAGTCTCTGACAATCCCATGTACCATCATGCCTGCAGTCTCATTCTGACAATGCCATGTGCCATGCCCGCAGTCTCATTCTGAGAATCCCATGTGCCATGCCCGCAGTCTCATTCTGACAATCCCATACCCACAGTCTCATTCTGAGAATCCCATGTGCCATGCCCACAGTCTCATTCTGACAATCCCATGTGCCATCATGCCCGCAGGCTGCAGTCTCTGACAATCCCATGTACCATCATGCCTGCAGTCTCATTCTGACAATGCCATGTAAGTAGGGGGGCTCTCTAGGGACCCTGATGTAAGGGGGGCTCTCTGGGGGCACAGATGTAAGGGGGAATCCGCACTCAGATATGTAACTATATATATATATATATATATATATATATATATATATATATACATGTGTATATATATATATATATATATATATATATATATATATATATATATATGTGTGTGTGTGTATATATATACATGTGTGTGTATATATATATATATATATATATATATATATGTGTGTGTGTATATATATATATACATATATATATATATATATATATATATATATATATATATATATATATATATATATATATATATATGTGTGTGTGTGTATATATATATATATATATATGTGTATGACTTTCTTTACTTCGCTGCTATGGGCTCTAGCCCTGGATCTTTCCTAGACCTAGCAACGCCCCTTAAAGCACAGTCAATGGCTTTGCATTTTGGGCAGCTATTTTAGCTAAGATAAATTCCCACACATGTCCTTGGAGAAGAGAAAGGAAAGCAAAAAACACATGTATGGTAATTTGAGACACTAACAGAATATGGTTTTTGAGGTCTGACCATTTTTGCATTGGAAATTAACAAGATTTAAAAGGACTGCACTCACACATGGATATCTATTAAGGATTTAAACACTAGTCACAACATCTTGAGAAAGATTTTGCAAAATAATGCAGCACAGACAATTAAATCAAAGTGAACAACCTACAAACGACACAAATTGACAACATCAAAAATATTTCAGGGGAAAATGTCCCCCACCCAATAAAATACAATAAACCAAAGTAAAAAAAAAATAAAAAAACTTGCTCGAAAACACATCTATTTTACAAAGACATAACAAACAAAATACAAAGAGAAAATGCATGTGTTACAAACTCGATAAGGACATCCAAATGCACTCTCTTGCCGGCCCCACACACAATCCTGCCTCTTTTCAGGGCAAGGTAAAGAATGCTATCTGCAAGCTTTATATAACATAGGTTTGTGTGCTAATGAGGCAATTCAAAACACATGGACAGTCCATGAAACACACAAAATCCAAGTTCACCCAATGTAGAGACAGAACATCAAAGTGGGTACACCTATTAAGAATGTCCTTAAATTACTAACCCAAAAAACACACTCTCTGAGCATGCCCAGAAACATCCAAGTGCTGTTCACACACAAAAAGCACCAAAAAATCCAAGTCCCTGAGCATGCCCAGAACAACCCAAATGCAGCTAGCACAAAATAACCCCCTACCCCCCCCCCCCCCCGTCCAAAATCAAGTACATCATCCAGCATGTCCTAATTTAAGGTTAAGAAAATGAAGGTGGAAAAAAGTACTGGACTGCATCAAAAATGCACCAAAAACATATCATAAAGGCACTAGAATGCATCAAAAACATGCATGCAGAAAAGCATCTGGGATGCATCTGGACTGTGTTTCTATGGAGTGAACTAGCCATAACCCAAAACAAAAAATAGCCTGCCCCCCCAATACATACAAGGCCATTTGGGTCTGTAAAGGCTTAAAATGAGAACCCCCACGTCAAAAATACCACCCCAAAATCAATAAATATTGTGTCCCTCCCACACACTAACAAACCCCTAGCCAAACACACAGCAAGCCATCCCATGAAAGGGGGGTGGATGCTTAGGGGCAGGAGGGGCTCGGGCACCCCAAAAGTCAACCACCTTGTTCCCATATTCAGGGGGAAAAGGGCCTCTTCCACACAACCCTAGGCTGGGATTGTGGGGGTCTGCAGACAGGGGGCTTTACGGAATGTGGAAAACCCCTTTAAACTAGTGGGTACAAGGTGCTTTGTGGTTGGTATTGGGCTGAGCCCAACATGCCCCAAAGGCAGCCAGCTATGTTGATTGCATGTGGCCTTGTATGGTTCAGGAGGGGGTTGGGTGATCTCTCTTCTCGTCCCTTTCCTAGCTGGCCCTGTTGTATGCTTTGAAAAAAGATGTGGTTTGGATTGGTGAAGGAAGCTCACAGCCTTTTGAGAATGCATTGGAGTGTGGAGTTCCCCTTTAAAAGCAAAAGTTAGCCCATGGAAATCCAAGGGGTTAGAGGGGGGAGACAAGAGCATTGGAGAATGGAGTGTGGAGTTCCCCTTTAAAAGCAAAAGCTAGCCCAAGGAAATCATATACATTAGAGGGGGAAGGTTAAATGCCCTTTTAGGAGGAGTGAGAGTCTTTTAACATAATTTTAACAAGGTGCATGTCACATGTTGGCAACGTAACATGCTAACATGACCTGTGTGCAAATATCCTAAAAAAAATACATAAAGGTGAACCAGTGTAAAAATAAAAAAAATGCCAAGTTTAGAGTTGCACCCTTTAAACCCACACAATTTCATTTTTGTGTTGCTTGACATTTACTAAGATTTTGGCCACGCAGTGAACAAACACATTTGAATGAGGGCAAAAGCCGATTGCGCATGAGCAGTGCTTAAATTGTTCTCATGCAGTTCTAAACGTACTTGCGGGCACAGCAGGCTTGCTCAGCAAAAGTTACTTTCTTATTCTATTTTGGGCATATTTGTTACTTGGGCAGTTGTTACTAAACTTCCTCACATCACCCCATAATATTGGCACCTCCATCTTCTGTTAATATTGAATTGAAGTTGCCGTGAGCCATGTCCATAGTGACGCTCAGATTTTATTCTCCTGTGCGCTGAGATCACTATAGTAAATGGGTATTAGCGATCTGTTACCGGCGCAAACGTTTCATAAATATGAAAATGTGCATTGCGCCTCACCGTGCGCCTCAACTCAAGGCGCAAACGTTTCATAAATCAGCCCATATATCCTTTACATTAAAAACTCCTGAACCCAATAGTCATTTCATAATGCTGCAACAACTAAGATTCCTCTGTAAATTGTTCAAATTTTATAATTACGTTTTGGGAATCCTGTTATATGTGGGGACTTCAATAGCGAACTCCTGCTTGGACTCTAACAAGAAATTCAAGTGAAGGAAAAACATCTGAAATTTAATTCAAGTTCTTTGATTTATAATTAAATTTATTTTTACACTTTATAACAAAAATATATTTGATAAAATATGAATGTTTCCCCTTTAAGTGGATATTTTATGGTATTTATTTTCAGAGGATTCACTCTCTATTGGAAAATATACCACATATGAGTGAATCTTGTTTGAAAGAGGTAAACATCCATCCTCTATCTAATTCTTTATATTGTATTTAAAGGACAAAAAAAGTTTACTTTTACATTAAATATTAAAGAGGATTCACCTTAGTCACCTAACATTTTTTTTTAAAAAAGGAATCACCATCATTTTCAATCAAGATTCGGTCCTCAGCAATAGCATACAACATAATAGAGAGATTTCAGGAACATACAAGATTCACCCCCCACATTTAAACTCCATAAAGATTCACCCACTTGCAGTATTACATGCTGAATCCTCTTTTAAAATGCAGTAAAATACAGGTGGACAAGTGTCCGGGAAACATTGTCTGTGCGGAGGATATCCTTTTTAGAGTCGGACTCGGGGGGGGGGGGGGGGGGTAATATAAAGCAGATCCCCAATACACCACCAATACTAATGTAATGTATTTAGTAAAATTAGTTTATTTTCCTATAGTGACAAGCTTTCATGGTCTTATACTCTGCCCCGTCCTGCCCTTGGATCCACACCACCATTTAAAAAAAAAGGCCATCATTGGTGGCTGGCTTCCTCCTCCTGGTTCCCTGTGCCGGTACATCGATGATGTGTTTTATAAAACATTCTTCAGTTGATTTCAAATTAATGTTATTATTTTTATCTAATAACACATTTACTGGTTATATTATTATAGATAGACACACTTTGTATGATTTCATTAAACTAGCTGACCATTTTGATTTTCTTGGTTTTAAACAAAAACAAAAATGTCATATATTTCATTATACCAATCCTTCTCATCTTTCTAATCTGGTGGCTGCATTATGAGTGTTTAATAAAACCTGAATTGTTGTTGTGCATTGAGACACCCCACACCCCGAAAGCAAATATTTTATAATGAACTGAAACCTCCCCACAAGACTACAATTGATTGGGAAACGTTTACTAAACATGTATTTCTCTTCCAGTACTGAGATTAATATGCACACGTGGCATTCCCTGAGGGCCACAATAGGACACCAACAATGGAGGGTGGCTTCCATAACCATGGTCATTGTGATGAAACCGGTATCTGGAGCCACACCTCAGCCAGGGATTCTACTTCCTCTTTAACATATCAATTCAAAAGCCCATCTCCATTGAAAAGATTTGTTTTGTCCTGGGTGTAAAAGTTATTTCTGTATTCTGCAGTCATTGCCAACACAAAACCAATGTGTATTTTTAGGTAATAACACAATATCAGTTGTATTATTACATTTTAGAGTTGAATTATTGCATTTTACCTAAATGTGTTGTATTATTACAGTTTACCTAAGTTTGTTTTAATTATTTATGTTTCTTTATGTTTTATATTTTTCTTTACATTTCATATCTCCATTAACTTCTTTTAGTGGCTATCTCCATGCAGTAGACACCCCTGATGAACAGGAAACTTAAATAGAAAGCTACATAGCAAGTGTATTGATACAGTAAAACATTGGTTTGCGAGCATAATTTGTTCCAGAAACATGCTTGTAATCCAAAGCACTTGTATATCAAAGCATTTTTTTACAGGGTATAAAAGAGAAGAGAGGAGAGAGCCTCTAAGTGTAGCAATATGGTAGCAACATTTAGCAACTTATTGCTACACTTAGAGGCTTCTCTCTTCTTTTTTTTATACTCCAGTTGTGACATGACGCTACTCTTATATCAAGACATCGCTTGTATTTCAAGGCAAATTTTATTCAAACATTTTGCTTGTCTTGCAAAACGCTCTCAAACCAAATTACTCTCAAACCAAGGTTTTACTGTATTATAAAACAATTGCTGGGTCTATCCAGTTCACCTATTCATTGTTTTTCCTACAGTGAAATAAAGAAAAATGTATCCCATAATAGTCTGATACTGAAATATTCTGTACACCGGACTGAGACACACCATTTATAATAACAATGGTATCTATTCTGAATACTCTCAGTCTACACCCGAAAGACAATAGGAACAGGAAACACTGGCAGTGCTATGCTAATGACTACAACAACCTCAATCTCAACAGATCGGGTTAGCGGGTAATAGTCTTCAAAAGTCATTATCAACTAAAAATATAAAGTATGCTAGATGTAACAGGGACAAAAAATGATCCAATAAATATCTATCTGACCACACATACACAGCTCCATACCCCATAACATTTCTAACAATGCACAGAAAGACAACAATTCTAATCTACTTGTGACATTTGAAAGACACTTCTATATAAATTTTCACTTTCCCAACACTAAATTCCCCAAAACGCTTTCTCCTGTAACTCTTAATAACAAAAATAATCACTTGAGGTTTTTCCAAAAATGAAGTCAAGTTTTCTGCCTTATAAAATAAAATAAAAAAATACAATAGAAAAATAACAAGCAACAACTGTAAACAATCTTTCTATGCCTTCACCAACAAAAACACAAATACAAGAAATGGAAGTGAGTTGAGAAAAAAAATTGAAACAAAAACTGACCACTTTTTGAATGCAGACATTATGATTTGTATGTGTTTTAATGGTCCTTCCAATATACTCTTCTAATCTGACTGAAGGACATCAAAATACTTTTTAAAATATTCAGTGGCATATCCTTCCTCTTTCTTCTAATATCCATTAATAAAACAAAATGCACATATTTTTTCTATGTTGCACTAAAAACTCTCAATCTAATGTCCTGACAAACTGGTCAGTAATTGTTACCCAAAATCTATATACTTTACCAAATTATATCATTAGAAAAATCAGATCTCATAGAGAATTCTTAGTCTAAAGCTGGTCATAGATGGGAAGGGATTAGAAATATGAATTTCTAGATATAAGTCCAGACATGGCAGCTCCAATATTACCATCCTGACAGGTCCTTTTAATTGTACTTCAAACTAAAAAATGTAATCAGCATACAAATCATATATTTTTTTACTTAACTCCCTTTTAAACTAAACCCATTGGTGTACAATGTTACTGAAAATAAGACGTCATTGTATAAAAGAACCAGCAATGAGATGTTTTTCCTCAATAAATTACCTTGTTAGTACTCCCTTTTGTATGAGTTATTCAGCCTACAATCAGGTAAAAGAAAACATTGTATAAAACTAACTTTCCACTATATTAACCATAAAAATAAAAAAAATATTTTTATTTTAAAACTCAGTAAAGTTTCATCATGATTATTCTACCAGCTATTCTCTAGAAAACCTGTTTATATGCAAATTGGCAGCAGCAATCTGGTGTTCTTTCCACAACATTTCCATTAGAAGTCAGCCAATGAAAAGCCTCCATGTCTGCCTTCCCCACCCATCTCCCTTGTATAAAATGGCCTTTCCCCTCCTCTGATCAGTGAATACGTCCAGAGATTACTCATCTGCTACATCACTGCTGGAGAATTGGTTACGTTGACCGGAGTTGATAATCAAATCTGACTTCTTCCCTTCTTCACAAAACGGTAAGGTCACTTTCATTTAACCAGTCAATGGATGTTTATTATTTAATGCTACAGAAATGTATGTGATAAATATATAAAGACCCATATACAGTACTAAAAACTGACAAAAGGGACAATGGGTGGAGGTTCATTTGAAGATAATCTGTAATACAATGTATACAGAAGACAGGATAGCCATTGGCGGCTTGCCATGATGAAATGTTGTTGGTAATAAATTAAATGCAATAGAAATCTTGAAAATGTTTTGAAGGTGCCTGAAAATGGATGTGACAATTGAGTGTTTGGATGTTATGACACCACTCATGGTTATTGTGGGTCATTCTGGGACTTAAACATTCTCCTCAAAACGGTGAAGTGAAGAGTCACTAATATCTTCTGATGGCCTTTAGCATGGCTTCTGCTGTCTTGTACTGGGTACAAAACGTGAGGCAACCATTTTCCATATTTTACATAATAGTTCTGCTTAAAATTACACTTCTTACCTGGCTGTGTTCATCCTCCTGAATTTGTGTTGATTCACACCTATGCAGGTTGTAGCTTACATATTGCAGGTGCATTTTGCATTTTTTCAATACATGCTTTTAAACCATTGAAGTCTATGGAACCAACAACCAGAAAAAAGTCCCTGACCCTTTCCATAAAATGCACAGATGTGAATGTGACCCATAGGAAACCATGTTAAATGGACTGTAGTGTCTTTCTGCAAAACTGAAAACGCACTAAAAAATGCATGGGTGTGAACCAGGCCTAAATGTACTCCATAAATGTCTGTTGTTGTGTCCAAGCTCTATATTTAGTTCCAAACTTTACATATAGATGTGGAGGTCTATTGAGCATTTCATATTTATAGATATATAACTGAGGGTAACAGTATTCATATTTGACCAAGTCTGTTTTTGTTTTTTGTTTTTAAAGATAGTTTTTTCTGCCTAATAATGCAACAACATTTTTTTTTTTCTCTCTAGGAAGCAATGGCCTCTATTGCGTACGATGGCTTCCGGACAAAATTTCCTCACTCCCCCCTTCACCCTTCCCCTCTTCCCCCTTCCCTCTCCCTCCCCTCCTCTCTCTCCCCCTGCCCCCCTTCCCTCCCTCCCCCCTGCCCCCCTTCCCTCCCTCCCCCCTGCCCCCACCTCCCTCTCTCCCCTGCCCGCCCTTTTTCTCTATCATCTGCCCCCCCTTCCTCTCCCCTGCCCCCCACCCTCTCCCCTGCCCCCCGCCCTCTCCCCCGCCCTCCCTTGCCTTATTCTCCACTGCCCCCCTTCCTTTCCCCTGCCCCTTTCCTTTCCTCTGCCCCCCTCCCTCTCCCCTGCTATCCCTTCCCTCTCTCCCCTTCCCTCTCTTCCCTCTCGCTCCCCGCCCTTCCCTTGCTCTCCCATGCCCTCCTCTTCACTCTCTCTCCCCGACTCTCTCTTCCCTCTCTCCCCTGCCACCACTCCATCTCTCTCCCCCCTTACCTCTCTCTCTCCCCTCTCCCCTTCTTCCCTCTCCCCTTCTTCCCTCTTCCCTCTCTCCCCTGTTCCCCCTCTCTCCCCCGTTCCCCCTCTCTCTCCCCTCTCCCCCCCTTCCATCTTCCCTCTCTCCCCCCCTTCTCGTTCCCCTGCCCCCCCTTCTCTCTCTCTCCCCTGCCCCCTTCTTTTTCGCTTCCCCTTTTCCCTCTCTCCTCCTTCCTTCTCTCCTCCCTTCCCTCACTCCTCTCTTCTCTCTCTCACCCCTTCCCTCTCTCCCCCCTTATCTCCCTCCCCCATTCACCCTTTTTTCTCCCCCCCTTCCCCCTTCTCTCTCGGCAGAAGAGGGAGAAGACAGTGCAGAGAGGAGAAGAACCGGAGAGGGAGGAGAACCAGCATAGGTAGAAGACATCGCCAGAAGAGGGAGAAGAGCAGGAGAGGGGAGAAGAAGTTGGAACAGACGCCGGAGCTGCCTTATTAAAATACTTGAGTACTGTTTTATTTTTGACACAATTTTTTTAGGTTAATACCCCATATTCCTTCACATAGGGTAGGGGGCAGGGATCTGGGGACCTTGACATCCAACGGCCAGAGTTGTCAGGAAGAGGCCGTTGTCCTCATCAACATGGGGACAAGGTGCTTTGGGGCAGGGGGGCAGGGCCCCCCACCGCAAAACACCAACCCCCCATGTTGAGGGCATGCATCCTGGTATGGTTCGGGGGAGGGGGGCACTCGCTCATCTCCACCCCCTTTCCTGGCCTGTCGGGCTGCGTGCTCGGATAAGGGTATGGCATGGATTTTAGGGGGGACCCCACGCCTTATTTTCGGGGTAGGGCGTTCCCCTTAAAATCCATGCCAGACCGGAGGGTCTGGTATGATCTTGGAGGGGGAACCCATGCTGTTTATTTTATTTTTTTTTTTTCATTTTTCCCTTTAAGATCATCAGAGCACAAGTCGCATGCCAAAGTCGGATCAGTTAAGATGGCGATCCGACTTTGATCCAACTCCAGTGATATTCAATGGGCTGAAGGAGGATCAAAGTCTGACCAAAGTAGTGCAGGGAGCATTTTCAAAGTCGGACAGACTTGAGTTGTACCAGTTAAGATGGCTCTCATAGGGAAACATTGATTTTCACAGGTCATGCGACATGAGCTTCCAATGTCTGAGTGTTTGTCATACCAGTGTGAACCCAGCCTTAGGCGATATGCTCCGACTTTGGAAGCAGATGTCGCATGACGTGTGTAACTCAATGGTTTCCTATGAGTGATGTCTTAACTGGTAAGACACAAGTCGGTCCGACTTTGAAAAATGTTCCTGCACTACTTTGATCCGACTTCAATGATAGTCAATGGGCTGAAGTCGAATTATTGTCCTAAACATCCGACTTGTGAAATCCAACATGGTGATTGCAGCAGCGGTAAAAGGAATTTATGTCACACTGGGATTGTTTTGATTGGTTAAAGGACAAGTCAGACTATCACAAAGTTGGATCAAAGTAGTATCCTGTTCATTCAAATTGCTTGGATGTAGAACAAAGTAGGATGACAGTCGTATGACTGTCGTGTAGTATCAGTGTTAGGCCGGGTTTACACTGGTGCGACAGCCGTCCTACTTTGGATCCGACTTTGCCCTGCGACTTGAAGCCGACATACGTCCGACTTTCAATGAACAGGGATCCGACTTGGATCCCCGCCAATACCAGGCGCTGTGTTTGGTATGAATCTTGAGGGGGAAATCCAAGCCAATTTTTTAATTAAAAACCGGCATGGGTTTCAATACATTGCAAAGAACAGAGAAGTGTTTCTAAACCCAATAAATTCATATTTTCCGATCTTGATCCTAAAAGGTGACCATGCACTGCAATCAGTTAGATCTTAAATAAATTAGATTTCGTGCAAGAGCCTGTTTTATTTTCTATATTTTGAATTAATTGTTCAAGTGCATCTTCCTATGACCTCTTTTGCCTAAATATTGAGTTGTACAGAGATTGGCCAATCAGATTGCATAGTGCATGACCATCTTAAGTGCCAAATTTGGAATGTAGATGTGCCATGACCCACTTGTATTTTCCTAACAATATTTCTTGGGTATTATACAAGGCACACAAGTTGGCCCTAATATGTCTGAATGTCTGTTAGGGACCCACACAAACACCAACCCATGTTAAAAAATAAATAAAACATTTTCTTAATTTGCAAATAAGGATCATCTCTTCCTCAGAGAACAGTGAGTGGGGCATGGGGGTGGGAAGAAATTAGCAGCAGTACCAGCAATTTCCTGGAGGGGCGTGATTTCATTCCTGTGTGCTGGCCACCAGATATGCACCACGGGTACATACCTCCACGCACACAGCACTCGCGTCTGAATCCATATTTGGATGTAAATTAATAGTAAAGCAGATGCAGATTTCCAGGACTGGACTAACAAATGTTTCTAGTGAAAGGCAACTGGTGTTTTCTATTAAACAAGGTCTAAATGGGCCATCAACATGCATCACAGTTGCACTTAAGACTGTCTTTGCTTGAGGATAGAGTGCAGAGGGATTAGAAGTCTTGTCAGTTTTTGGGGATGTCTGCACCCCCTGATAGAGTGAAGATGCCTCCCAAATTTTGCCACTTTCTCCTTCAACTGTATTTATTTCCTGTCACATAGCCAAACAGGAAGTGAGGGTAAAACCCTACCAATGTCTTTCCTTGAGGATGCACAGGTCAATCTAACTAGTGTCCCCATTAGGTAAATTGCACTCTAGCATTTTTCTCTGTACACCCCAAATTATTAGGTATCTTGGACTTTGGGGTTTATTTACTAAAGGCAAATCCACTTTGCACTACAAGTGCACTTGCTGGAGATCCGAGGGGGACGTGCAAGGAAGATAACAAAACAACATCTTTGCTTCTACATGATTGGATGATAAAATCACCAGTGCTTCCCCTCAGATTTACAGCGAGTACATTTGTATTGCAGAGAGGATTTGCCTTTAATAAACCCCAAAAGACCTAATAATTTGGGGTGTACATAACAAAGTGCTAGAGTGCAATTTACCTAATGGGGATACTAGTTAGAGTGACCTGTGTCCCCAAGGAAAGACATTGGTAGGGTTTTACCCTCACTTCCTGTTTGGCTATGTGATAGGAAGTGAAGCCAATTTTAAGAAAAGGGACACAAAGCCCAACCTAAAAAAGACAAGCAGGGGTTCTAACGCTCACTTAGTTTCCCTCAAATGCCCACAATTAGAATAGGATTGTGTGGAGCTCGATTTTAGCTCAGTATTCTAAATCAGTGGTTCTCAACCCTGTCCTCAAGTACCCCCAACAGGCCATGATTGCAGGTTTTCATTCATCTTGCCCAGGTGCTTCAAAAGCACAGTCAATGGCTTTGCATTTTGGGCAGCTATTTTAGCTAAGATAAATTCCCACACATGTCCTGTCGGGGGGTACTTGAGGAATGAGTCTGAGAACCACTGCGCTAAAATGGTAAATTTAATACTTACCTTTCTGTAATTTTCCCTTCCAGGCAGTGGCGGAATTATAGGGGTCGCAACAGTCGCAAGTGCGACTGGGCCCTGTAGTTCTCCGCCACTTCAGGGGGCCCATCAGCCGCCCGCCATGTGAGGAGGGGCCCACCTGACTGCCGGAGGTGTGTGTGTGTCCATCCATCATGTTTCACTGTCACTGTGTCAGGAGGGAGGGGGGCATTCACCCGCTACGCCTGCACGAGAAGCGCTGAGCTGAGGCCTGAGGGACTGTGTGGGCTCCGCCCCCGCCTATCCAGAAAGAGAGACTGGAAGGGAGGCGGGGCGGACAATGAAGAACACCAATTCACTGAAGGTGCGGGGGGGAGCTTTGCCCTCTGCTTCTGTGCAGTACCTACGGCGGTACGGCGGCGGCGTGTGACCTATCCTGTCCTGAGGCAAGCAAAGCATCCTGGGCTGGAGGAGCAGGCACGCAGATTCCGAAGGATTGTTTCTGACTTCGTTCTTCTGAGGAGGGGGAATCGATCGATTGATTGGCGGTAAGTCCTCATTTTGCACTCCAATCGATCGATCCCAACCTCCACCACCTCTGCGGCTCTGCCTCTTACTGATCCCATCCCCCTACCACCACCACTGATCTCATCCCTATCCCCCCACCCCCCATCACCTCTACAATGGGGGGTGGGGGGATAGGGATGAGATCAGTGGTGGTGGTGGTGGGGGGGATGGGATCAGTAAGAGGTCCCCCTCCAGTGTCACCACCACCCCCCTCCAGTGCCACCACCACCCCCTCCAGTGCCACCACCACCCCCCTTCAGTGCCACCACCACCCCCTCCAGTACCACCACCACCCCCTTCAGGCTGCACTGGGGACATAGGTGGCACTGGGGACACCGGCTGCACTGGGGACACAGGTGGACACGGGCAGGCTGCACTGGGGACACCGGCTGCACTGGGGACACAGGTGGACACGGGCAGGCTGCACTGGGGACACAGGTGGATATGGGCAGGCTGCACTGGGGACACCGGCTGCACTGGGGACACTGGCTGCACTGGGGACACTGGCTGCACTGGGGACAGGTGGACACGGGCAGGCTGCACTGGGGACACTGGCTGCACTGGGGACACTGGCTGCACTGGGGACACTGGCTGCACTGGGGACACTGTCTGTCTGCACTGGGGACACTGTCTGTCTGCACTGGGGACACTGTCTGTCTGCACTGGGGACACTGTCTGTCTGCACTGGGGACACAGGTGGACACGGGCAGGCTGCACTGGGGACACTGGCTGCACTGGGGACGCTGGCTGCACTGGGGACGCTGGCTGCACTGGGGACGCTGGCTGCACTGGGGACGCTGGCTGCACTGGGGACACTGGCTGCACTGGGGACACAGGTGGACACGGGCAGGCTGCACTGGGGACACTGGCTGCACTGGGGACACAGGAGGACAAGGGCAGGCTGCACTGGGGACACTGGCTGCACTGGGGACACAGGTGGACACGGGCAGGCTGAACTGGGGACACTGGCTGCACTGGGGACACTGGCTGCACTGGGGACACCGGTGGACACGGGCAGGCTGCATTGGTGACACTGGCTGCATTGGGGACACTGGCTGCACTGGGGACACTGTCTGCACTGGGGACACTGTCTGCACTGGGGACACTGTCTGCACTGGGGACACTGTCTGCACTGGGGACACTGTCTGCACTGGGGACACTGTCTGCACTGGGGACACTGTCTGCACTGGGGACACTGTCTGCACTGGGGACACGGGCTGCACTGGGGACACGGGCTGCATTGGTGACACTGGCTGCACTGGGGACACTGTCTGTCTGCACTGGGGACACTGGCTGCACTGGGGACACAGGTGGACACGGGCAGGCTGCACTGGGGACACTGGCTACACTGGCTGCACTGGGGACACTGTCTGCACTGGGGACACTGTCTGCACTGGGGACACTGTCTGCACTGGGGACACTGTCTGCACTGGGGACACTGGCTGCACTGGGGACAGGTGGACACGGGCAGGCTGCACTGGGGACACTGGCTGCACTGGGGACACTGGCTGCACTGGAGACACTGGCTGCACTGGGGACACTGGCTGCACTGTGGACAGGTGGACACGGGCAGGCTGCACTGGGGACACTGGCTGCACTGGGGACACTGGCTGCACTGTGGACAGGTGGACACGGGCAGGCTGCACTGGGGACACTGGCTGCACTGGGGACACTGGCTGCACTGGGGACACTGGCTGCACTGGGGACACTGGCTGCACTGGGGACACTGGCTGCACTGTGGACAGGTGGACACGGGCAGGCTGCACTGGGGACACTGGCTGCACTGGGGACACTGGCTGCACTGGGGACACTGGCTGCACTGGGGACACTGGCTGCACTGTGGACAGGTGGACACGGGCAGGCTGCACTGGGGACACTGGCTGCACTGGGGACACTGGCTGCACTGTGGACAGGTGGACACGGGCAGGCTGCACTGGGGACACTGGCTGCACTGGGGACACTGGCTGCACTGGGGACACTGGCTGCACTGGGGACACTGGCTGCACTGGGGACACTGGCTGCACTGTGGACAGGTGGACACGGGCAGGCTGCACTGGGGACACTGGCTGCACTGGGGACACTGGCTGCACTGGGGACACTGGCTGCACTGGGGACACTGGCTGCACTGGGGACACTGGCTGCACTGGGGACACTGGCTGCACTGGGGACACTGGCTGCACTGGGGACACTGGCTGCACTGGGGACACCGGCTGCACTGGGGACACAGGTGGACATGGGCAGGCTGCACTGGGGACACTGGCTGCACTGGGGACACAGGTGGACACGGGCAGGCTGCACTGGGGACACTGTCTGCACTGGGGACACTGTCTGTCTGCACTGGGGACACTGTCTGCACTGGGGACACTGGCTGCACTGGGGACACTGGCTGCACTGGGGACACTGGCTGCACTGGGGACACTGGCTGCACTGGGGACACTGGCTGCACTGTGGACAGGTGGACACGGGCAGGCTGCACTGGGGACACTGGCTGCACTGGGGACACTGGCTGCACTGGGGACACTGGCTGCACTGGGGACACTGGCTGCACTGGGGACACCGGCTGCACTGGGGACACAGGTGGACATGGGCAGGCTGCACTGGGGACACTGGCTGCACTGGGGACACAGGTGGACACGGGCAGGCTGCACTAGGGACACTGTCTGCACTGGGGACACTGTCTGTCTGCACTGGGGACACTGTCTGCACTGGGGACACTGGCTGCACTGGGGACACTGGCTGCACTGGGGACACCGGCTGCACTGGGGACACAGGTGGACATGGGCAGGCTGCACTGGGGACACTGGCTGCACTGTGGACAGGTGGACACGGGCAGGCTGCACTGGGGACACCGGCTGCACTGGGGACACCGGCTGCACTGGGGACACCGGCTGCATTGGTGACACCGGCTGCATTGGTGACACCGGCTGCATTGGGGACACCGGCTGCACTGGGGACACCGGCTGCACTGGGGACACTGGCTGCACTGGGGACACTGGCTGCACTGGGGACAGGTGGACACGGGCAGGCTGCACTGGGGACACTGGCTGCACTGGGGACACTGTCTGTCTGCACTGGGGACACTGTCTGTCTGCACTGGGGACACTGTCTGTCTGCACTGGGGACACTGTCTGTCTGCACTGGGGACACTGTCTGTCTGCACTGGGGACACTGTCTGTCTGCACTGGGGACACTGGCTGCACTGGGGACACAGGTGGACACGGGCAGGCTGCACTGGGGACACTGGCTACACTGGCTGCACTGGGGACACTGGCTGCACTGGGGACACTGGTTGCACTGGGGACACTGGTTGCACTGGGGACACTGGTTGCGCTGGGGACACTGGCTGCGCTGGGGACACTGGCTGCGCTGGGGACACTGGCTGCGCTGGGGACACTGGCTGCGCTGGGGACACTGGCTGCACTGGGAACACTGGCTGCACTGGGGACACTGGCTGCACTGGGGACACTGGCTGCACTGGGGACAGGTGGACACGGGCAGGCTGCACTGGGGACACTGGCTGCACTGGGGACACTGGCTGCACTGGGGACACTGGCTGCACTGGGGACACTGGCTGCACTGGGGACACTGGCTGCACTGGGGACAGGTGGACACGGGCAGGCTGCACTGGGGACACTGGCTGCACTGGGGACACTGGCTGCACTGGGGACACTGGCTGCACTGGGGACACTGGCTGCACTGGGGACACCGGCTGCACTGGGGACACAGGTGGACACGGGCAGGCTGCACTGGGGACACTGGCTGCACTGGGGACACTGGCTGCACTGGGGACACAGGAGGACAAGGGCAGGCTGCACTGGGGACACAGGCTACACTGGGGACACTGGCTGCACTGGAGACACTGGCTGCACTGGAGACACTGGCTGCACTGGGGACACTGGCTGCACTGGGGACACCGGTGGACACGGGCAGGCTGCACTGGGGACACTGGCTGCACTGGGGACACTGGCTGCACTGGGGACACAGGTGGACACGGGCAGGCTGCACTGGGGACACTGGCTGCATTGGTGACACTGGCTGCACTGGGGACACTGGCTGCACTGGGGACACTGGCTGCACTGGGGACACTGGCTGCACTGGGGACACTGGCTGCACTGGGGGCACTGGCTGCACTGGGGACACTGGCTGCACTGGGGACACTGGCTGCACTGGGGACACTGGCTGCACTGGGGACAGGTGGACACGGGCAGGCTGCACTGGGGACACTGGCTGCACTGGGGACACTGGCTGCACTGGGGACACTGGCTGCACTGTGGACAGGTGGACACGGGCAGGCTGCCCTGGGGACACCGGCTGCACTGGGGACACCGGCTGCATTGGTGACACTGGCTGCACTGGGGACACTGGCTGCACTGGGGACAGGTGGACACGGGCAGGCTGCACTGGGGACACTGGCTGCACTGGGGACACTGGCTGCACTGGGGACACTGGCTGCACTGGGGACACTGGCTGCACTGGGGACACTGGCTGCACTGGGGACACAGGTGGACACGGGCAGGCTGCACTGGGGACACTGGCTGCACTGGGGACACTGGCTGCACTGGGGACACTGGCTGCACTGGGGACACTGGCTGCACTGGGGACACTGGCTGCACTGGGGACACTGGCTGCACTGGGGACACTGGCTGCACTGGGGACACTGGCTGCACTGGGGACACTGGCTGCACTGGGGACACCGGCTGCACTGGGGACACAGGTGGACACGGGCAGGCTGCACTGGGGACACTGGCTGCACTGGGGACACAGGAGGACAAGGGCAGGCTGCACTGGGGACACAGGCTGCACTGGGGACACTGGCTGCACTGGGGACACAGGAGGACATGGGCAGGCTGCACTGGGGACACTGGCTGCACTGGGGACACAGGTGGACACGGGCAGGCTGCACTGGGGACACTGTCTGCACTGGGGACACTGTCTGCACTGGGGACACTGTCTGCACTGGGGACACTGTCTGCACTGGGGACACTGGCTGCACTGGGCACTGGGGACACTGGCTGCACTGGGGACAGTTGGACACGGGCAGGCTGCACTGGGGACACTGGCTGCACTGGGGACACTGGCTGCACTGGGGACACAGGAGGACATGGGCAGGCTGCACTGGGGACACTGGCTGCACTGGGGACACAGGTGGACACGGGCAGGCTGCACTGGGGACACTGTCTGCACTGGGGACACTGTCTGTCTGCACTGGGGACACTGTCTGTCTGCACTGGGGACACTGTCTGTCTGCACTGGGGACACTGTCTGTCTGCACTGGGGACAC
The DNA here is from genome assembly GCF_042186555.1 of Aquarana catesbeiana. NCBI lineage: Eukaryota > Metazoa > Chordata > Amphibia > Anura > Ranidae > Aquarana > Aquarana catesbeiana. Next base: position 958,394,844 of record NC_133324.1, read on the forward strand.
TGTCTGTCTGCACTGGGGACACTGTCTGTCTGCACTGGGGACACTGGCTGCACTGGGGACACTGGCTGCACTGGGGACACTGGCTGCACTGGGCACTGGGGACACTGGCTGCACTGGGGACAGGTGGACACGGGCAGGCTGCACTGGGGACACTGGCTGCACTGGGGACACTGGCTGCACTGGGGACACAGGAGGACATGGGCAGGCTGCACTGGGGACACTGGCTGCACTGGGGACACAGGTGGACACGGGCAGGCTGCACTGGGGACACTGTCTGCACTGGGGACACTGTCTGTCTGCACTGGGGACACTGTCTGTCTGCACTGGGGACACTGTCTGTCTGCACTGGGGACACTGTCTGTCTGCACTGGGGACACTGGCTGCACTGGGGACACAGGTGGACACGGGCAGGCTGCACTGGGGACACTGGCTACACTGGCTGCACTGGGGACACTGGCTGCACTGGGGACACTGGCTGCACTGGGGACACTGGTTGCACTGGGGACACTGGTTGCACTGGGGACACTGGTTGCACTGGGGACACTGGCTGCGCTGGGGACACTGGCTGCGCTGGGGACACTGGCTGCACTGGGAACACTGGCTGCGCTGGGGACACTGGCTGCACTGGGGACACTGGCTGCACTGGGGACAGGTGGACACGGGCAGGCTGCACTGGGGACACTGGCTGCACTGGGGACACTGGCTGCACTGGGGACACTGGCTGCACTGGGGACACTGGCTGCACTGGGGACACTGGCTGCGCTGGGGACACTGGCTGCGCTGGGGACACTGGCTGCACTGGGAACACTGGCTGCACTGGGGACACTGGCTGCACTGGGGACACTGGCTGCACTGGGGACAGGTGGACACGGGCAGGCTGCACTGGGGACACTGGCTGCACTGGGGACACTGGCTGCACTGGGGACACTGGCTGCACTGGGGACACAGGAGGACAAGGGCAGGCTGCACTGGGGACACAGGCTACACTGGGGACACTGGCTGCACTGGAGACACTGGCTGCACTGGAGACACTGGCTGCACTGGGGACACTGGCTGCACTGGGGACACCGGTGGACACGGGCAGGCTGCACTGGGGACACTGGCTGCACTGGGGACACTGGCTGCACTGGGGACACAGGTGGACATGGGCAGGCTGCACTGGGGACACTGGCTGCATTGGTGACACTGGCTGCACTGGGGACACTGGCTGCACTGGGGACACTGGCTGCACTGGGGACACTGGCTGCACTGGGGACAGGTGGACACGGGCAGGCTGCACTGGGGACACTGGCTGCACTGGGGACACTGGCTGCACTGGGGACACTGGCTGCACTGTGGACACCGGCTGCATTGGTGACACTGGCTGCACTGGGGACACTGGCTGCACTGGGGACAGGTGGACACGGGCAGGCTGCACTGGGGACACTGGCTGCACTGGGGACACTGGCTGCACTGGGGACACTGGCTGCACTGGGGACACTGGCTGCACTGGGGACACCGGCTGCACTGGGGACACCGGCTGCACTGGGGACACCGGCTGCACTGGGGACACAGGTGGACACGGGCAGGCTGCACTGGGGACACTGGCTGCACTGGGGACACAGGAGGACAAGGGCAGGCTGCACTGGGGACACAGGCTACACTGGGGACACTGGCTGCACTGGGGACACTGGCTGCACTGGGGACACTGGCTGCACTGGGGACACTGGCTGCACTGGGGACACTGGCTGCACTGGGGACACTGGCTGCACTGGGGACACTGGCTGCACTGGGGACACTGGCTGCACTGGGGACACTGGCTGCACTGGGGACACCGGTGGACACTGGCTGCACTGGGGACACTGGCTGCACTGGGGACACTGGCTGCACTGGGAACACAGGTGGACATGGGCAGGCTGCACTGGGGACACTGGCTGCACTGGGGACACAGGAGGACAAGGGCAGGCTGCACTGGGGACACTGGCTGCACTGGGGACACTGGCTGCACTGGGGACACTGGCTGCACTGGGGACACTGGCTGCACTGGGGACACTGGCTGCACTGGGGACACTGGCTGCACTGGGGACACTGGCTGCACTGGGGACACTGGCTGCACTGGGGACACCGGCTGCACTGGGGACACCGGTGGACACGGGCAGGCTGCATTGGGGACACTGGCTGCACTGGGGACACTGGCTGCACTGGGGACACAGGTGGACACGGGCAGGCTGCACTGGGGACACTGGCTGCACTGGGGACACAGGAGGACAAGGGCAGGCTGCACTGGGGACACTGGCTGCACTGGGGACACTGGCTGCACTGGGGACACTGGCTGCACTGGGGACACTGGCTGCACTGGGGACACTGGCTGCACTGGGGACACTGGCTGCACTGGGGACACTGGCTGCACTGGGGACACAGGTGGACACGGGCAGGCTGCACTGGGGACACTGGCTGCACTGGGGACACGGGCAGGCTGCACTGGGGACACGGGCAGGCTGCACTGGGGACACTGGCTGCACTGGGGACACTGGCTGCACTGGGGACACTGGCTGCACTGGGGACACTGGCTGCACTGGGGACACTGGCTGCACTGGGGACACTGGCTGCACTGGGGACACCGGTGGACACGGGCAGGCTGCATTGGTGACACTGGCTGCATTGGTGACACTGGCTGCACTGGGGACACTGGCTGCACTGGGGACACTGGCTGCACTGGGGACACTGGCTGCACTGGGGACACTGGCTGCACTGGGGACACTGGCTGCACTGGGGGCACCGGCTGCACTGGGGACACAGGGGGACACTGTCTGCACTGGGGACACTGTCTGCACTGGGGACACTGTCTGCACTGGGGACACTGTCTGCACTGGGGACACAGGTGGACACTGGCTGCACTGGGGACACTGGCTGCACTGGGGACACAGGTGGACACGGGCAGGCTGCACTGGGGACACTGGCTGCACTGGGGACACTGGCTGCACTGGGGGCACCGGCTGCACTGGGGACACAGGTGGACACGGGCAGGCTGCACTGGGGACACTGTCTGCACTGGGGACTCTGTCTGCACTGGGGACTCTGTCTGCACTGGGGACTCTGTCTGCACTGGGGACACAGGTGGACACTGGCTGCACTGGGGACACTGGCTGCACTGGGGACACAGGTGGACACGGGCAGGCTGCACTGGGGACACTGGCTGCACTGGGGACACTGGCTGCACTGGGGGCACTGGCTGCACTGGGGGCACCGGCTGCACTGGGGACACAGGTGGACACGGGCAGGCTGCACTGGGGACACTGTCTGCACTGGGGACACTGTCTGCACTGGGGACACTGGCTGCACTGGGGACACTGGTGGACACTGGCAGGCTACACTGGGGACACTGGCAGGCTACACTGGGGACACTGGCAGGCTACACTGGGGACACTGGCAGGCTACACTGGGGACACTGGCTGCACTGGGGACACTGGCTGCACTGGGGACACTGGCTGCACTGTGGACAGGTGGACACGGGCAGGCTGCCCTGGGGACACCGGCTGCACTGGGGACACCGGCTGCACTGGGGACACCGGCTGCATTGGTGACACTGGCTGCACTGGGGACACTGGCTGCACTGGGGACAGGTGGACACGGGCAGGCTGCACTGGGGACACTGGCTGCACTGGGGACACTGGCTGCACTGGGGACACTGGCTGCACTGGGGACACTGGCTGCACTGGGGACACTGGCTGCACTGGGGACACTGGCTGCACTGGGGACACTGGCTGCACTGGGGACACTGGCTGCACTGGGGACACAGGTGGACACGGGTAGGCTGCACTGGGGACACTGGCTGCACTGGGGACACTGGCTGCACTGGGGACACTGGCTGCACTGGGGACACTGGCTGCACTGGGGACACTGGCTGCACTGGGGACACTGGCTGCACTGGGGACACCGGCTGCACTGGGGACACCGGCTGCACTGGGGACACAGGTGGACACGGGCAGGCTGCACTGGGGACACTGGCTGCACTGGGGACACAGGAGGACAAGGGCAGGCTGCACTGGGGACACAGGCTGCACTGGGGACACAGGCTGCACTGGGGACACTGGCTGCACTGGGGACACAGGAGGACATGGGCAGGCTGCACTGGGGACACTGGCTGCACTGGGGACACAGGTGGACACGGGCAGGCTGCACTGGGGACACTGTCTGCACTGGGGACACTGTCTGCACTGGGGACACTGTCTGCACTGGGGACACTGGCTGCACTGGGCACTGGGGACACTGGCTGCACTGGGGACAGGTGGACACGGGCAGGCTGCACTGGGGACACTGGCTGCACTGGGGACACTGGCTGCACTGGGGACACAGGAGGACATGGGCAGGCTGCACTGGGGACACTGGCTGCACTGGGGACACAGGTGGACACGGGCAGGCTGCACTGGGGACACTGTCTGCACTGGGGACACTGTCTGTCTGCACTGGGGACACTGTCTGTCTGCACTGGGGACACTGTCTGTCTGCACTGGGGACACTGTCTGTCTGCACTGGGGACACTGTCTGTCTGCACTGGGGACACTGTCTGTCTGCACTGGGGACACTGGCTGCACTGGGGACACTGTCTGCACTGGGGACACTGGCTGCACTGGGCACTGGGGACACTGGCTGCACTGGGGACAGGTGGACACGGGCAGGCTGCACTGGGGACACCGGCTGCACTGGGGACACCGGCTGCACTGGGGACACCGTCTGCACTGGGGACACTGGCTGCACTGGGGACACTGGTGGACACTGGCAGGCTACACTGGGGACACTGGCAGGCTACACTGGGGACACTGGCAGGCTACACTGGGGACACTGGCTGCACTGGGGACACTGGCTGCACTGGGGACACTGGCTGCACTGGGGACACTGGCTGCACTGGGGACACTGGCTGCACTGGGGACACAGGTGGACACGGGCAGGCTGCACTGGGGACACTGGCTGCACTGGGGACACTGGCTGCACTGGGGACACTGGTGGACACGGGCAGGCTGCACTGGGGACACTGTCTGCACTGGGGTCACTGTCTGCACTAGGGACACTGTCTGCACTGGGGACACTGGCTGCACTGGGGACACTGGCTGCACTGGGGACACTGGCTGCACTGGGGACACTGGCGGACACGGGCAGGCTGCACTGGGGACACTGGCTGCACTGGGGACACTGGCTGCACTGGGGACACTGGCTGCACTGGGGACACGGGCAGGCTGCACTGGGGACACTGGCTGCACTGGGGACACTGGCTGCACTGCGGACACTGGCTGGGGACACCCCCTGGCTCGGTTCGCAGCAGAACTTGCGAACGGACCGAAAATTTGTGCGAACTTTAGAACCCCATTGAAGTCTTTGGGACTCATATGCCGAATCATATGTTATGCTCGAACGTTCATCACCTCCGACAGCGCTGGAGTCACGGCTTTATGTATCGTGGGAGCAAACGCTGTTGCTGTCAAGATAAATAAATCCGCGCTGTAGCTGAATGGCGCACCTGAAGACAAAAAAATGGTTAACAATAAAACACAGTAAACAGTAAAGTATAAACAATTACATACCTGAAAAGCAAACATGATAAAACATAATAACAATAACACATTGCAGAATAGAATACAGTAAAAAAAAAAGCAGAACAATAGAGAGAGAATAGAGAGGGAGAACAATAAAACAACAACTATTTTTGTTTTTTTTATTTTATATTTTTTTTGTGGTTTTTTTTTTTTTTTTTACACTTTTTTTTGTAACTGTAACCGGTTCCAGGTTCGGGTCTCTCAAAATGCGGAGACCCTGTGAAAGTGTGCCTAGTCTGTGCAATGCTGTACCCTACGCTAATACTCAACTAGTGAATGGTAGCGTTCAAAACATTCACCAATGCAAAAACCAGGATTGTCAGGACAGGAGGGACAATAATAGCGGGTATCACGCCTATATCCGCGCTTGCTGCAGACACAACATCTTTTTGGGGGGGGTTCGTTGGGTAGGGGTACTCGGGTGGACATAAAGAAAATGCCTCTCATGCAGCCGACTCCATTTGGTTGGGGATGTGAATGAGGGAAGTACGGGTGCTGCAGAAGTGGTGGGTTCCCTATTAGGATTGGCGAGTGCAGCAGGAAGGGCACTATGGGCATGATGGGCCTGTGTTTGTCTTCTTCTTCTTGGTGGCAGCGGGACACTACTTTTGCTTGCCACCTCACCAGCTTGAACTGCACTTGTGTGACTCGCCACGTCATCAAGTGTTACTGCAGTGCTGGTTTGACTACGACCGGGGTGTACTAGGCCGCTGGTGCTTGCCAGTTCACCAAAACACTACCAAAAAAACTGTTCGCAGAATCAGGCCTGATACCTGTGATTGCTACTGCTGCAGTTATGTGTTTAGTGTTCTGTAAGTGACAGTGATCGATCGATACTGCACTTGGGTGGGCTGGGCTGGGCCGGGCGGAGGGGCAAAATGCAGGTGCTAGCAGGTATCTGGGCTGATCCCGCTAACACTGCGTTTTTGGGAACCCTAAACTGCTGGGGACGCTAGTATAGATCTGATCGGATCAGATATTGATCCGTTCAGATACTATACCACTAAGGGAGGTGTACGGTGCGTGCGTGGGTGTTAGCGCTACTGGCACTAACCTGACGCTGCCTGGGGCAACGCATATCACCACCGGGCGATCAGGGGGCTAAACCTTTATTAGGTAATAAATGGCGGGTGCCCCGACACTATAAAAAATAAACTAACTAACCAGGGTCACCCGTAACAGTTATACGGTGATCACTTGTGAAAGGGTTAACTAGGGGGCAATCAAGGGGTTAAAACCTTTATTAGGTATTATATGGGGGTCCCTGACGCTATAAAACGCTGACGGCGAACCTAAATATTTACCTCCCTAACTAGCGTCACCAGCGACACTAATACAGCGATCAGAAAAATGATCGCTTAGTGACGGGGGTGATCAAGGGGTTAAAACTTGGTTAGGGGGTATCCTAGACCTAAAGGGGGCTACCACTGCCCTACCACTTCTAACTGTCACAAACTGACACCAATGCAGTAATCAGGAAAAAAAACAAAAACTGCTTGGTGTCACTGTGACGGGGGGGGGGGGGGGGGGGTTCCCGCGGGAGGCAGATCACGTACCAGGTACGTGATTTTGCCTGCCCGTGCCATTCTGCCGCAGTATATCTGCATTAGGCGGTCGGCAAGTGGTTAATGGGCACAAATCGGTAATCGGTTGGGACGTTTTTGAGCCAACAAAAAACGAAGGACAAGTTTTGAAATTTTCTGCCGAACGAACGATAAATTGAAAGGTTGAGATGATCTACTGGGATTTTCACACACAACCATCAGACCAGCCCATCTGGCACCAACAACCATGCCATGTTCAAAGTCACTTAAAAGAGAAGTATGTTTTTTTTTTTTGTTTTCCCAAAATCATACTTACATCGGTGGATGCAGTATTTGTCCCCCGCCAGCTGTAAAGCCTCGTACACACGGTACGATTGTTGGCAGGGGATTGTCTATTGACAGACTGTTGTCTTAAAACCTTACCATTAGTATGCTCCTTTTGGCAATTATTGTCCAACTTTCGGCCAAAAAATGTTGGATGGCAGGCTGGTAAATTTTCGTCTGACAACGGTCTGTTGTCTGATTTTCGTATGGTCAGTACACAAGTCCATCACACAAAAGTCAAAAGTACAAACACGCATGCTCGGAATCAATGCTCACCAAACACGACATTAGCAGAAGGGGCCCAAGGGGTGGCACTCGAGAGCTGAAATTCCTCATAGTACGTCACTACGTTCCTGTTTGTGGCACAACAATTGTGTACCGTTAGTATGCAAGACAAGATCCTGGCACACGCCCTTTTGACAAAAATCGCTCGGTTGGCCAACAATCGCACCGTGTGTACGAGGCTTTAAACTGAGAACTGAGCAAAGACCGCCATTTAGTTCTTAATAGGGATGAGCTTCGAGTTCGAGTCGAACTCATGTTCGACTCGAACATTGGCTGTTCGCAAGTTCGCCAAACAGCGAACAATTTGGGGTGTTCGCTACAAATTTGAATGCCGCGGAACACCCTTTAAAAGTCTATGGGAGAAATCAAAAGTGCTAATTTTAAAGGCTTATATGCAAGTTATTGTCATAAAAAGTGTTTGGGGACCTGGGTCCTGCCCCAGGGGACATGGATCAATGCAAAAAAAAGTTTTAAAAACGGCCGTTAATAATGCTTAAAGTCAAACAATAAAAGTGTAATATCCCTTTAAATTTCATAGCTGGGGGGGTGTCTATAGTATGCCTGTAAAGGGGCGCATGTTTCCCGTGTTTAGAACAGTCTGACAGCAAAATGACATTTCGAAGGAAAAAACCCATTTAAAACTACCTGCGGCTATTGCATTGCCGACAATACACATAGAAGTTCATTGATAAAAACGGCATGGGAATTCCCCACAGGGCAACCCCGAACCAAAATTTAAAGAAAAAAAATGACGTGGGAGTCCCCCTAAATTCCATGCAAGGCCCTTCAGGTCTGGTATGGATATTAAGGGGAACCCCGGCCAAAATTAAAAACAAAAATGATGTGGGGTTCCCCCTAAATTCCATACCAGACCCTTCAGGTCTAGTATGGATTTTAAGGGGAACCCTGCGCCAAAAAAAAAAAAAAAAAAACGGCGTGGGGTCCCCCCAAGAATCCATACCAGACCCTTATCCGAGCATGCAACCTGGCAGGCCGCAGGAAAAGAGGGGGGGACGAGATTGTGCCGCCCCCTCCTGAACCGTACCAGGCCACATGCCCTCAACATTGGGAGGGTGCTTTGGGGTAGCCCCCCAAAACACCTTGTCCCCATGTTGATGAGGACAAGGGCCTCATCCCCACAACCCTGGCCGGTGGTTGTGGGGGTCTGCGGGCGGGGGGCTTATCGGAATCTGGAAGCCCCCTTTAACAAGGGGACCCCCAGATCCCGGCCCCCCCGTGTGAAATGGTAAGGGGGTACTTACACCTACCATTTCACTAAAAAACTGTCAAAAATGTTAAAAATTACAAGAGACAGTTTTTGACAATTCCTTTATTTAAATGCTTCTTCTTTCTTCTATCTTCCTTCATCTTCTGGTTCTTCTCCCGGCGTTTTCATCCAGCATCTCCTCCGCGGCGTCTTCTATCTTCTTCTACTCGGGCCGCTCCGCACCCATGGCATGGGGGGAGGCTCCCTCTCTTCATCTTCATCTTCTTCTCTTCTTCCTTCTTCTCTTCTTCATTTTCTTCTCCGGGCTGCTCCGCACCCATGCTGGCATGGAGGGAGGCTCCCGCTGTGTGACGGTGTCTCCTCGTCTGACGGTTCTTAAATAACGGGGGGCGGGGCCACCCGGTGACCCCGCCCCCTCTGACGCACGGGGCATGACGGGACTTCCCTGTGGCATTCCCCATGACGTCACAGGGAAGTCCCGTCAAGTCACCGTGCGTCAGAGGGGGGCGGGGTCACCGGGTGGCCCCGCCCCCGTTATTTAAGAACCGTCAGACAAAGAGACGCCGTCACACAGCGGGAGCCTCCCTCCATGCCAGCATGGGTGCGGAGCAGCCTGGAGAAGAAAATGAAGAAGAGAAGAAGGAAGAAGATGAAGAAGATGAAGACGCCGCGGAGGAGATGCTGGACGAGAACGCCAGAGAAAGAACCAGAAGAAGAAGGAAGATAGAAGAAAGAAGAAGCATTTAAATAAATGAATTGTCAAAAACTGTCTCTTGTCATTTTTAACATTTTTGACGGTTTTTTAGTGAAATGGTAGGTGTAAGTACCCCCTTACCATTTCACACGGGGGGGCCGGGATCTGGGGGTCCCCTTGTTAAAGGGGGCTTCCAGATTCCGATAAGCCCCCTGCCCGCAGACCCCCACAACCACCGGCCAGGGTTGTGGGGATGAGGCCCTTGTCCTCATCAACATGGGGACAAGGTGTTTTGGGGGGCTACCCCAAAACACCCTCCCAATGTTGAGGGCATGTGGCCTGGTACGGTTCAGGAGGGGGGGCGCACTCTCGCCCCCCCTCTTTTCCTGCGGCCTGCCAGGTTGCGTGCTCGGATAAGGGTCTGGTATGGATTTTTGGGGGGACCCCACGCCGTTTTTTTTTTTTTTTTTGGTGTGGGGTTCCCCTTAAAATCCACACCAGACCTGAAGGGTCTGGTATGGAATTTAGGGGAAACCCCACGTTATTTTTTTAAAAATTTTGGCCGGGGTTCTCCTTAATATCCATACCAGACCTAAAGGGCCTGGTATGGAATTTAGGGGGACTCCCACGTCATTTTTTTTTTTTTTTTTAACTTTGGTTCGGGGTTTCCCTGTGGGGAATTCCCATGCCGTTTTTATCAATGAACTTCTATGTGTATTGTCGGTAATGCAATAGCCGCGAATAGCTTTAAATGGGTTTTTTCCTTCGAAATGTCATTTTGCTATCAGATTGTTCTAAACACGGGAAACATGCGCCCCTTTATAGGCATACTATAGACACCCCCCAGGTACGAAATGTAAAAGGATATTACACTTTTATTGTTTGACTTTAAGCATTATTAAAATCACTGCTCCTGAAAAAATGGCCGTTTTTAAAACTTTTTTTTGCATTGATCCATGTCCCCTGGGGCAGGACCCGGGTCTCCAAACACTTTTTATGACAATAGCTTCCATTAAAAGCCTTTAAAATTAGCACTTTTGATTATTCATGTTCGTGTCCCATAGACTTTAACGGTGTTCGCGTGTTCGAACGAACTTTTTTCCTGTTCGCATGTTCTGGTGCGAACCGAACAGGGGGGTGTTCGGCTCAACCCTAGTTCTTAATGCTCCAAGGGCAGAGAGCTGGTGACTCTGTGCTCTTCCCTCCCCCGGTACTCACTGAAGTGGCTCACCATGTGCCGGTCCGGGGTTGTGGGTGGATCACGACTTTATGGACATGATCTTGCCCCAGCCTGGACTGTTTTTTTTTTGGCTTTAGCACGTCATCTGCTGAAAAGGGGTCACAGGAGTGCAGAACAAACTGCACTCCGGTGAAGTACAGCCAAACAAGCTTTAGCTGTACTTCTCCTTTAACCACCTCAATACCGGGCACTTACCCCCTTCCTGCCCAGGCCATTTTTCAGCTTTCAGCGCTCTCACACTTTGAATGACAATTCCGCAGTCATGCTACACTGTAACCATGTGAAATTGTTATCATTTTCTTTACACAAATAGAGCTTTCTTTTTGTGGTATTTAATCATTTCTGGGTTTTTTATTTTTTCCAAAAAAAAAGACCAAATATTTTGAAAAAAAAAAAAAAAAGTTTTTTCTTTAGTTTCTGTCAGTAAATTTTGTAAATAAGTAATTTGTCTCCTTCACTGATGGGCGCTGATAAGGCGGCACTGAAGAGGTGGCACTTATGAGCACTGGTGAGGAAGTGCGAATATGCCGCATTTATGGGCACTGGTGGGCACAGATAGGCGGCACTGGTGGGCACAGATAGGCGGCACTGGTGGGCACAGATAGGCGGCACTGGTGGGCACAGATAGGCAGCATTGGTGGGCGCAGATAGGCTGCGTGGATAGGTGGCATTGATGGGCAGCACTGACTGCCATCAATAGTGGCCACTGATTGCTGGCACAGATTGGTGGCAATTGTGGGCACTGGTTGGCACTGATTGCTAGCAGTGGTGGACGCTTTTAATCAGTGCCCTGATTACATACCTAGCGGTCCCCTGTGAGGGGAAGCCGCTGATCAGCTCTCCTCTCCTCACACTCTGTCAGTGTGAGGTGAGGAGTGGCGATTACCGGCATCTCCGTGTTTATATGTGACCGGCTGTGATTGGACACAGCTGATCACATGATTAAAGAGCCGCAGCTGCGGCTCTTTATACAGATTCAGGTCGCGCCATGTCCTAGCAACATGGTGCATCTGCCATATGACGTCCACCCAGAACGAGAGCCGCACGGCCCAGCCCGTCATTTGACGGTGGGCGGCCGGCAGGTGGTTAAATCCTCCTGATGCTCGTGTTCAACATATGCAAGTCATCTTCACCACGTCTAGATGCCTAATAAATAAATATATACTTTTTTAATACCCTAGAGAATAAAATGGCGGTCGTTGCAATACTTTTTGTCACACCGTATTTGCGCAGTGGCCTTTCAAGCGCACTTTTTGGGGAAAAAATCTATTTTTTCAATTAAAAATTAAGACAACAGTAAAGTTAGCACAATTGTTTTTTTTATTGTGAAAGATGATGTTACACCGAGTAAATTGATACCCAACATGTCATGCTTCAAAGTTGTGGCTGCTCGTGGAATGGCGATAAACTTTTACCCTTACAAATCTCTATATGCACAGTTTAAAAAATTCTACAGGTGGCATGTTTTTAGTTACAGAGGAGGTCTAGAGCTAGAATTATTGCTTTCACTCTAATGCCCCGTACACACGGTCGGATTTTCCAATGGAAAATGTCCAATCGGAGTGTGTTGTCGGAAATTCCGACCGTGTGTGGGCTCCATCGGACATTTTCCCTCGGATTTTCGACACACAAAGTTGGAGAGCAGGAGATAAAATTTTCCGACAACAAAATCCGATCGCGTCAATTCTGACTGTGTGTGGCCTGTTCCGACGCACAAAGTGCCACGCATGCTCAGAAGAAATTCTGGCACGGAACAGCTCGTTCTGGCAAAAACTTAGCGTTCGCAATGGATACAGCACTTTCGTCAAGCTGCAATGTTAAAAATGGTTTAATACAGCGCACTCTCTTCTTCTTTTTTGTAATGTGACAAGAATGAAGTAGTTTTGCTGCTCATATTCACACACACTTCTCACAAAGTTTTATTTTTGTTTTTTTTATTGGGATTCCCTGAATATATTGTTATTAGTTGTCACATCTGACAGAATTTTTTTTTTTATTATTTAATTTTTTGGGGGATTTTAAGCCTTTTTTTTTATTTAATGTTTGGATTTTTTCAAAGGCTGATCTTTGTTCAATGTTATTTTTATTTTTACTCCAGAATATTTTTGGGTGTGTTTTGTGTGTCAAGTTACCCCAACACCATTGATATATTTTATTATTTAATCTCCAGGAGATTGTTTGGTGTTGGTGTCCCTTGTTCATTTCACATTGTATATTTGAAATGTACCTGAATCCTCACAAACAAACTGTCATTTTTGAAGTAAAACACATAGGAGAGTATTATTCAAAACAAAAATCCTTTATTAAGGGCTCAGAACCAAACAAAGAGGAAAGCAACACTGGTCAACAGGAGAAATTAGCGAAGCCTGGGACCCCCACGGCAGACATCAATTCTTGAACATCAAAATTGATGGCCTGAGGAGTCCATATGTAAGGGAGGGCAGTCTGGTCCAGAAGTCCCAGAGATCAGGAAAGCAGCAGATGACATCTGTGTCCCCAGGCTGTGGTACCACAAGAGGCTGCATTTTTTTGGCTGACTAGACTGGATCCAGGGTCCTCACTTTCTGGTCCTCCTTTCACGCTTCCTTCCCGGCTGTGGCTGTGCAGTTGGAGATGTGGCAGGAGGAGGAGTAGGACCTGGAGGAGGACTGGGAAGACCTGGAGGAGAAGGAGAAGGAGGAGGACCTGCAGGAGGAAGAGGAGGACCATCGCAAAGATGTGTCTGAGCTGTCATTTGGCCCCTCATACCTTTGTTAAGAGCCTCCAATATGAGCGCCTCACACATGGCTTGTTGTCCCTCCTCCATCCTCTACATTTAGGCAATGGTGGCAGCAATGTCCTCCTCCACGGTCTGTGGTGCTCCCAGGACCTCTGTAGCCCTCCAAAAGAGTCCTCTGGTAGCCTCCTCTAGGGCACTCCTCCTACTGCCACTTTCTCTTTCCAGGGGGGGTGGAGGGACCTGCAGATCAGCCAGCCGGCTCGGCCCGGCCACCTCCTGGCTGAGACTTCCCTGTGTATGAAAAAGGGACATGGTTGTAATGTTTTGCATCATCAATCACAATCCTAAATTAGTACTCCCAACTAACATCTAGTTAACATCATTGATTGGACAAGCAGAAATATTTAGAGGAATGCTATACCTGGCTCAATCTGGGCTCCTCCACATGTGGCCTGGAAGGCCCAGGTTGGGCGTCAGAAGCCTCAGCCGGGGGGGAAGGAAGCGTGGAAGGAAGACTGGAGAGGGATGGCCTGGGTTCAGTCTGGCCTGCCAGAAAATGCAGCCTGTCATAGCACAACATCCTGGGAACATAGATGTCATCTGCTGCTCCGGATCTCTGTGAATCCAGGACCTTTTTGCGCTCCCTTAGATATGTGCTCCTCAGGCCACCAATTAATATCTTTAAATAGGTGATGTCTGCCGTGGGGATCACCTGCTTCACAATTTCACACAATTGCACCAGTGCTACCTTCCTCTTTGCTTGGTTCTTGAAATGGGGGTGTTTAATCTCCCAAAGACAGGGCAGCTCCCTTAACATATCTACAAATACTGACATGAAGTCATTGTCTTTCAGTAGCATATCCATGTTCACTGCAAGACACAACACAAGGCAAAGCCTAATGTCAGACAAAACTCTCCTAATATTGTTACAATATAGGCTCAATGTAGAAGCAGTATAGGCACAAGTTTGTCTCTTACCTTCGTTCTTACGATCGGCACGTCCAATGCTCCTTCCTCCGCTCACAGATCGTACGTAATAAGCACGCATGTTACGCTTTATACACACTGCACATGCGCGTAACTCCGCCCGCCCCTGACGTTCTTTCAAGTCTATTCCCCGCCCCTTTTTGTTCGGCGCAGTGGGGGAAGAGCACATGGCGGAGTCACAGCAGGTGTGTGCTAATTGCAGGAACGAGGAGGAGGAAAGCCCGGATCCAGACACGTCCCGATCCAGAAGGAGACATTTTAAGGCCACAAATATGTCCTTTGGGGAGATGTTCGACATCATGAAGAAGTCCGACTATGACGGAAAGTATGGGCCTTACCCCAACCCCAATATCAGAAAGGCCAAGATCATGGCGAAAGTGATCAAAAGTCTGCACAAGAATTTCGGGGTACGACGATCGAAAGATCAGCTCAGGAAGCGGTGGTCGGACCTGAAATTGAGAGAGCCAGAGCAGTACCGAAAGATCCGGAGAGTGCTGCAAAAAAGTAAGTAGTTGTGCTGTGTTCCTATTCTTTCTGTCTTTATTCCGTCCGTGCTGCTCCATATGCTTTTATTATTTGTAACGTTTAAAAGGGCAACTTTAATGTTCATGGGCCCATTATTCGTTCGTATCAAACATTTTTCTTTCGGCCTCTAAAACACCATTGTTTAGGCCATATGCATTTTCCCACATTTTTTTTGGGCCTACTTGGATGCCAAATATTTGTTTGTGTAGATGGGTTTGTTACTAGAATGAAATGCAAACTAGATTGTGTGTAAGGAGAGGACACTGAGCAGCTGTTTTCACATCTGGACACTGGAGCACTAGTGTGGGACAAAAGAACACCATTTTTGTTAGGGGGCCACACAGGTGCTCCAGTGTATACTATAGGGGGGGTCTCCATCTGTGAAGCTTGTACCAAACAGGTAAAGTATTGCAGCTTGACAAAGGCCAATAAAAAAAATACATCTTGGAACTCTGCTAAAATAGACAATTGTACCCCACTTCCAAGCAATGTTTACTATTTCTAGTTCTGCCATCAAATATCTGTGTGCTAATTATACCATTTTTGTTTTACATAGGGGAGAAAAGACTCGGAGGACACCCCTCATCCGAGGAGACCACAGACCCCCCACCTCTGGAAGAAGGGGAACTAACACCAACCCAAGAAGAGCAGGAGGAAGAAGAAGATGTGGTGGAGATTGGCACCACAACAGGTGAGTGTCTGTGACCACAGGCTCAGGTAAAAGATGGATGCTGGCAGATTTTTGATACCTGTTTTTGTTTTGTTTCTCTCTTTTTAGGTGATCGTGATGTGAGGGATCCAGAACGTTTCACATCAGAAAGTGCCCAGATCCTGATCGGGGAGATCATGGGGTTTAATGTAGAACTGCAAAACATACAGCAAAAAATCAATGATGTGATTAAAAAAAATAATAACATCATTGATGTTTTGGGGCGAATTTAAAACCCCACAAAATCACTTTTTGGATTGTGGTCCAATCTTTTAAAACTTTTTGCAATGTTTTGAAAAGCCAAATTTGGAGGATGCACACAGTGTGTCAACATGTGCTATCTGCCATCACGGGAGATCAATGGACGCTTTTTGGGGGTGCAACCCCTTCCTCAATTATAAAGTAGTGTTGAGGAAGGGCTTGCTCCCCCAAAACACGTCCCTTGATCCCCCCTGATGGCAGATAGCACATGTTGACATTCGTAAATTGGTGTGCATCTTCCAAATTTGGCTTTTCCAAGGGTGATTTCCCCCCATCTGAACGCTATATCAAACCCAGTTCCTAAATACTGATGTCTGATATAGCCTTCAGGTTTTACCTAATGTGAACTTTGTAAGTTCAAGCTTTTTGGTTTTCTTGTTGGTTTTACACAGGCCTGTTTTATCTGAAATGGACATTTCGATTTTTGATAATGCTACTGCAAAAATTGTTATACAACAAACATGTTGGTTTGTTTTAAAAACCTTTGGTAAATGCACATGTGATTGTGCAGGTATAAAAAAAGTTGCTTACTCAAGAATGTGTGGATTATTGTCTCAACACTACAACACTTTTGGGGTGATGTAATTGCTGTTTTCAGTAAAAATGGGGGTTATTTCCGAAGGGCAAATCCTCTTTGCACTACAAGTGCAGTTTCAGTGCAGTTGCAAGTGCACTTGTAGTGAAATGTGTTTTTGCATTTAGGAAATAACAGCCAACAGTGCTTTGTATAATAAGGTTACACAATCACAACATTTTCTGTACTCAACACATTTCTGTCAGGGTCAGCTAAAACAAACACAAGCAGTAAATGTCCACAAAGAATTTCTTTTTTTTGTTTTATTATAAAAAGGCTTCACAGATTGTCTGGCATATTGATAGCCCCCCTACCCGCAAAGAACTCCAGGTAGCGTAACCGGACATCACGGGCACTCAGGGAGGGCAAGCCAGGACGGCCACTTTCAAGCGCCGTCAGTGTGGTTTGATGTATGATTCCGGCCTCAGGCCCAACTGAGCCAGCATAGTTGGCCGAATGTTTCCTTTAAAAGTTATGGAGAACACAGCACGCCAGTATAATATGGTTCAGTTTATACTCCGCCATATGGATGGGTGTCAGAAATAGTCGGAACCGGCTGGCCAGGATTCCAAATGTGTTCTCCACCACTCTTCGGGCTCTGGCCAGCCGGTAATTAAAAACCCTCTGTTCCGGGGTGAGGGTCCTCATTGGGAATGGCCGCATCAGGTGGTCACCCAGCGCAAATGCTTCATCAGCAACTAACACAAATGGGAGTCCTTCCACATTGTCCTCTGGAGCTGGCAAGTCCAAGCTGCCATTCTGGAGACGCCTGTAGAACTCCGTCTGGGCGATGACTCCACCATCGGACATCCGGCCATTCTTCCCCACATCCACATACAAGAAGTCGTAATTAGCCGACACCACCACCAACATTACTATACTATTAAACCCCTTGTAATTATAATAGTACGACCCCGAGTTGGGTGGTGGGACGATGTGGACGTGCTTCCCATCAATTGCCCCTCCGCAGTTAGGAAAGTCCCACCGCTTGGCAAAGTGGGAGGCCACAGTCTGCCATTCCTGTGGCGTGGAAGGAAACTGTTGAGGAAAAAACAATAAACATTACTATTTTTACTCTGAAACATGGCAAGCAGATTAGACACAAACATTATGGGGCAACCTCCAGATAGCATTTACTAAGGGGAATTTAACAAGGCCAAAGTATAAAGGTACACCTATCATATTCCCCCTCCCCCCCTCTCATGGGCCATTTCTAACATTATAGGGGGTGTGTGGAAATCTTGGACAGGTAACCCTCTTCACTTCATTGAGAGATGAATGCCTAAATAATGGGTATTACTTTGAACAGCCCCTCCTTAGTTACACTATTGGCAGCCCACTGGACAGGTAAGAAGTGTCATAATACAAAGATATAAATACACACTGTACACATTTGAGGACATTTGGACATTCTGCTATTACTTATCAAGATAATAATAGGATACAAAAACTTTAAACAGTACCATTTGAAAGTATACAGGCAGGCCCTTGCACTACATGCTTTGGGGAATTCATCCATAAATCTGAGCACTAAAGAGGTGGGTATAGTGTGTATGGGTTTGGCAAAGTCAGCAGATAGATGATTGAGGATAGAGAATTGGGATCAGCTGACTTAGCAGTTGGGGGGAGGGAGGGTTACTAAAAATTATTTGGGGACACCACAAAAAAAAGCCTCTGGCACTCTGCCTGAATTTAAAGCAAAAATAACATTGCCAAACATTTTAGGGGGTGTTTGGGGTAAAGCACTACTATGGAGCAGATAAAATACATTGTTAAGTGACTACATGAGGTGAATATAGGCCAGGAGACACCATGCTGGGGAGGTTAGTGAAGGGCAAATATGTATGAAGGACATAAAATAATAATTACATAAAAATCCAGCATGCATGAGGACAAAGGGGACATTCACAGCATATTACAATCATGGTAATTAGGGAATGAGGAAAGAAATACAATATATTAGCAAACATTCAATACAATAAAATGTGATATAAAAGGATAAAAATCTTACCTTCATATACTCCTTCTGCAGGACCTGGATGATGGCAGAACAGGTCTCTGGGATAATGATCCCCAGAGCCTGGGGGGAGATGCCTGTCGAGAACTTCAAGTCCTGCAGGCTTCTCCCTGTCGCCAAATACCGTAGGGTAGCGACCAACCTCTGCTCCGGACTGATGGCTTGCCTCATGCAGATATCCTGCCTGCTGATATAGGGGGTCAGCGAAGCCAACAGATGGTGAAACACGGGGTCCGTCATCCTGAGAAAGTTTCTGAAATCATCAGGATTATTCTCACGGATCTCACGGAGCAAAGGCATATGACAGAACTGGTCACGCTGGAGCAACCAATTCTTGGTCCATGAACTCCTCCCCACCCTGTTCATGGACTGGACTTGTGTCAAGGTCAGGACCCCAACACCAAGCCCCCGCACAGCACGAACTCTACGAGGAGTACGCATACGAAACATGGCTAGAAAACGGTCGGCTGCTCAGAACGAAGTAACAGAATGCACTGAAGAACAGCAAGGCCTGTGAAGAGCGACCTGAAAAACAGTAACGAACGAACAAGAATACAATGACTAAGTCACGCGGAACTTGCTTGCACGCACTGAAGAGCAGATACAAACCCACAAGCACAAACTGAACGGCAGAAAACGATCTGAAAGCCACGAGTCTGAAAAAGCGTGAATCGTCTCTCACCAAACTTTTACTAACACGAGATTAGCAAAAGGAGCCCAAAGGGTGCCGCGCTTGGTTCTGAACTGGCCTTTTCTAGTCTCGTCGTACGTGGTGTACGTGACCGCGTGGTTGGCGATCGGAAATTCCGCCAACTTTGTGCGACCGTGTGTAGACAAAACAAGTTTGAGCCAACATCCGTCGGAAAAAATCCTAGGATTTTGTTGTCGGAATGTCCGAACAAAGTCCGACCGTGTGTACGCCCTATTACAATCGCGGCGATACCTCACGTGTGTTTTGAACACCGTTTTCATATGTGGGTGCTACTCACGTATGTGTTCCCTTTTGCGCACGAGCTTAGCGGGACGGGACAATTTTTTTTTTTTTATTTATTTTAGCTTTTTAAAAAAAATTTTACACTGTTCTTTTAAAAAAAAAAAATGGTGTCACTTTTATTCCTATTAGAAGGAATGTAAGCATCCCTTGTAATAGAAAAAAAGCATGACAGGACCCCTTAAATATGAGATCTGGGGTCAAAAAGACCTCACATTTCATATTTACATTAAAATGCAATAAAAAAATAATAATTAAATGTCATTTGAAAAAAAAAAAAAAAAAAAAAAACAAGTCCCTTTAAGAGCTATGGGCGGAAGTGACATTTTGACATTGCTTCTGCCCATCAACAGTATGGAGATGGGTTTGGGCCATCTTCCCCTCACTCATCTCCATACCTAAAAGGGAGAAGAACCCAATCGCCTCCGCCACTGCCGGAGGCTCCAGTAAGCTGCGTAGGCATCGGAGAGCGGCAGGAGGGAGGGAGGGCACTCTCCTGCTGCCAATAAAAGTGAATCCGCTGCAGAGACCACTTTTATCTGAAACCGGACGGCTCACTGAAGAAGAGGATACCGGGGTTATGGTAGCTAGCTGCTGCCATAACAACGATATTCCTCTTCAAACAGCTGACGTACAACGACGGCGGGTGGTCCGGAGGTGGTTAAACCCGAACACACATAAATTACACAGGTTCTGAGGCTGATTTAATGCAGATAAGGCCTCAAGTGAGTTTAATTACCACCTTAATCAGCTAAAGAACATGTGTAATTCATGTGTGTTCAGTGGAGGAAACCCTACCACAAGGAGCTTACAATCTAAGATCCCCAACTCACATTCACACAGTAGGGCCAATTTTAGACAGGAATCTATTAACCACTTGCCGACCAGCCACAGCAGTTGTACTGTGGCAGAGTGGCGCGGCTGGGCGAACCGACGTTATGTTACGTCGCTTCGCCCTGTGGCCACTAGGGGCGCGTGCCCGCTGCTTGCCCCCAAAGCCGATGCTCCCGCGATCGCTGTTGACACACGGAGAACCAGGATCTTTGTGTGTAAACACACAGTTTCTTCTCCCCTCAGAGAACCGGAAACTGATTGTCTGTTCATACAAAGTATGAGCAGCGATCTGTCATCTTCCCTACCCTGTCCCCTCCCCCCTCCAGTTAGAACACACACTAGGAAACACAATTAACCCCTTGATCGCCCCCTAGTGTTAACCCCTTCCCTGCCAGTGACATTTTTACAGTAATCAGTGCATTTTTATAGCACTGATCGCTGTATAAATGTCATTGGTCCCAAAAATGTGTCAAAATTCTCCGATCTGTCTGCCATAATGTGGCAGTCTCGATAAAAATTGCAGATCGCCGCCATTACTACCCTGTTTCCCCGAAAATAAGATCTAGCGTGATTGTTGGCGATGGCTACAATATAAGCCCTACCCCCCAAATAAACCCTAGTTAAAGTCCTTGTAGGGCTTATTTTCGGGGAAACAGGGTAGGGCTTATTTGGGGGGATAGGGCTTATATTGCAGCCATCACTGACAATCATGCTAGGTCTTATTTTTGGGGAAACAGGGTAGTAAAAAAATAATAATAATAAAAATGCCATAAATCTATCTCCTATTTTGTAGACACTATAACTTTTGCGCAACCCAATCAATATACATTTATTGTGATTTTTTTATTTTTTTAGCAAAAATATGTAGAAGAATACGTATCGGCCTAAGCTGAGGAAAAAACATTTTTTTTAATATATTTTTGGGGGATATTTATTATAGCAAAAAGTAAAAAAAATTTGCATTTTTTTCAAAATTGTTGCTCTTTTTTGTTTATAGCACAAAAAATAAAAACCACAGAGGTGATCAAATACCACCAAAAGAAAGCTCTATTTGTGAGAAAAAAAAAGGACATCAATTTTGTTTGAGTGTAACGTCACACGACAGCGGAATTGTCAGTTAAAGTGATGCAGTGCCGAATCGCAAAAAGTGCTCTGGTCAGGAAGGGGGTAAAATCTTCTGGGGCTGAAGCTGTTAACCTACCAGTATGTCTTGGATAGGATTGCAACCTTTTCTTCAAGTCAAACCTGAACACTTTAGCGGCACAGGGCACATTTTTTTTTCATAGTATACACTACAGGATTAGTCTCTGGGGTGCCCCAAAGAGAGTGGTAATGCAGCGCGCTGTGGCAAATGGTGGATGTGGCTAAACTGCTCTTGCTGTAATCATCGCCCCCCCCAGTGCCCCATTGATGCCAAGCCTGCCCCCAGACAGTGGCCCGCAGCTCCCGGATTGCAACAGATTTTTGTGTGACTATCTCAGTTACTTGGGGAGCCACAGCCCAATATGAATAATGTGTCTGGGTTTCAGGCAGACTGAAACCCGGACACATAATTCCAAACCCTGACTGTCTGGGTGAATCCCGGACAGATGGAAACCCTACTTTTGGAGGTGGGAGGAAACTAGGGTTGTAGTCAGAGTCCTCCTAGACCGATAATCATATCTTACCAAGATCTGCAGTGTGCCTTGGTCTGAATGGTCAGTATACCTGAAAAGAGGGCATACACTGTATGGATGAAACTAAGAGAGTAACTGAGCAACTGACTGAAAAGAGTGTGGGACCCGGGAGGGTGGGCACCACGGAACTCGAGCTGACGCTGAACCCGGGAGTGAGGGAGGGCTATATAGCCCCAGACTGCCAGCCTTTCCACTTGTAGTCAGAGTCCTCCTAGACCGATAATCGTATCTTACCAAGACCTGCAGTGTGCCTTGGTCTAAATGGTCAGTATACCTGAAAAGAGGGCAAAAGACACATGAGTAGGTGTGAAACAGAAAGTTTAATAGAAATGAGATAACAAAGATCAATTCAGCAAAGAGGCAAATGCCACAATGACCTCCGTATGTGGTTCAGGGATGTACATGCTAAAACAGGAGAACCTCCAATGCCCCATGTTCTTGATGATGAAAAGAGGCACCCCCTGTTTGGAAGCGGCAGATGCCACCCTATCCTGAACGAATGGCCGGTAAATAGCATTGGATTTAAACCCAATTTACCGATCAGGATCCTAACATGTGCGGTAAATTGTTTAGAAGTTAGAGGATCTGAGGGAAATGGTAACAAGGGGCTGTCCGGTAGGGAAGTAGCCAGAAATCTGAAAAGTGAGTCCAGTACCTTGTACGGACACCATCTGCTATTGGTGCCATAAAACTTGACCACATACCCTTGACCCACCTGTCTAGCCTTATTATTGTTAAGCTGCAGGGCGAAATGGTCCGGACACCTACTGAGACTGCCTTTGGACAGGAAAGGTGCCTGAAGATTGACCCGTGAAACCTCCCCAGGTCTAAGAAACCCAAAGAAACTTAAATAAACAGCAGCCTTAAGCACCAGACTTGGACCTATACCAAAAGGGGATGATGACAGTAAATCTGAAATATCCCGTACCATCTGACCAGTGATAGGCAGTCTGGAAGCCTACGCTTGACCCTGTGATTTCAGAATACCCCTCAACAAGGCCTTGAGAGGGTGAGCAGCAAAGATGGATGGACTAGAAGGGTCTTGAAGGGACTTGAAAAGCTGTATCCCTGCCAGATACAACTTGATGGTACTAGCGGACAAAGCCAGCACACTGACAATAGGCCGCAAATGCCATGACCGATTTGATGTCCCACGGACAGCTAAACGGGTGAAGCCTCAAAAATTTTTGAATTTCATCCAACCCGTGGAGTATGCTTTGAACGTGTTGCTGGATAAAGATGCATTGGCCAAACCGATTGTCTGAGTCCAAAACTTTGTCAGTCCATTGTGAGCAGGGAAAATGGAGGAACTAATTTGCCCACCCTCTCTGCATCTGGGTGCTGCAAGAAAAATTGATCAAATTTGAAATGAGACAATGCATCGGCCGCCCTATTGAAATCCCCACTGATGAATTCCCCCTGGAAATGGAACCTGTGGGTCAAACCTAACCAAGTCAAGAAGGACATGATGACCAGGGACCCAGACCTGCCTTTGTTGATAATATTGGCGGTAGCCAGATTGTCTGTGAAGAAAATGGCTGAAGTACCTGCCCAGCTTGGCCCCCAAGTGACAGCTGCCGCCACAATCGGGTAGATCTCAAATAACGCTGAAGTCTGTCCAAACTTAGGCAAAAAGAAAACTTCCCGGGGCCAATGGCTAGCCAGCCATTCAACCCCATACATGGCCGCAAACCCTCCTGATGCAGCTGCATCAGTGAAAACCCTGGGCGATGTGCTAGAAGGCTGGGAAATGAGCAAAGAAATGCCATTCCAGTCCCACAGGAACCGGTCCCACATGACCAGATCAGCGCGTGCGTCCGCTAGCAAGCTGACACCTGCATCATCATCCTGACAAAGGGGCACAAGGGCCAACAACCTGGAGATAAAAGCCCTACCTTGCAAAATGATATTCATTGCATGATTTAGCATGCCCAAGAGCGACTGCAACTCCTTCTTTGAACAGACTGGAGACCAGACGAAAGCGTGAATGGTCAGCCGAATTCTGTCCAACTTCTCTTTGGGCAGACTAGCAACCATGCAATCAGAATCCAAAGTATAACCTAAAAAATTGAAGATTTTGGCAGGACCTTCCACCTTGTGGCTTGCCAGTGGCACATTCAATTCAGTAAACAGATCCGTGAGACGCTGCAAATCCTTGGGTGGCCGGCCAGGGTCCTCGACGAGCAAAAAGTCATCAAGGTAGTTTACCACTCCAAGACACCCTTTGCAGTGACCCAAGATCCAATGGAGAGCCTGAGAAAAAATATCGAACAACCAGGGACTACTCTTTGACCCAAAAGTTAATTTGGTAGCAAAGTAGTAATGGCCCCACCATACGATGCCGTATCATTGCCAAAGTGCAGGACTGATAGGCAGAAGCTTAAATGCATCAGCAATGTCAGCTTTTGATAACCAAGCCCCCTTACCCAACTGAAGAATGAGCTGAATGGCTGAATCCACGGAAGAATATGTCAATTAAAATTCCTCAGAGGGGATCAGTGAATTGAGACTCGGAACGTGCAAAAAATGAGGTGCGGACAAATCATAAATAAGACAATGTTTATTAGAAAATTTTCCACACACCACCCCAATCGGGCTGACCCTCTACATGCCGAACGGTGATGACTTGAATAGCCCAATTACAAACCCTTTATCCACCTCTATTGCCAACAGATCATCTACTAACAAAGCCTGATGGTCTGCAGACAAAAGATTCCTACATTCAAAGGTCTCAGTAGGCAACATGATTAACCCTGTGTGAAACCCAAACGTGAACCCATCTAACAGAAATTTCCTAACACCAGAGGATGGGTGCCCCTCTAGATAAGCCCCTAACGTGGAAACCTCCACTCTGCTTAGTCATGCCGAACTGAATGGTTTACCAAACAGGAAGACTTGGGATGAGCCCGAAAGAAATTAGAACACACATGCAAGAGCCTACACTGATTATAATTGCAGCTGGAATGATTGAAATTGTTTCATACCTGCGATTTGCCTAGGAAATGAATGGTCCTACCCAACTTGTCCACTTGCCCGGAAGGTCCTGTGGAGGACACGCCGGTTCCCTGCTTGCTAACCCCTGACAGACCTGGTACCTCAAAACCTGGACACCAAGCGGAAGTATGCGCAGAGGACTGGCAAGTGCTGCATATAGGGGACTTATGGCTGGCAAAATGCCTACAGAAAAGTTCCATATCGATGTTGCTCCAACACATGTCGACCTGGAACTGGGTCCAAGTGGCCGCCACTTTGGCCGAGAAAGACCGGTGATAATCATAAAAACTACACCCCCCGTACTTGTGCGCCAGATCCACCACTTTGTGAAGATACAAATCTAACTCCACCCTCCTATCTGGACTGACCGCACAAATGATATCACGGAAGATGCCGAATGCAAGCATGAATTCCGCCACACTAAGCTTGCGGATGAGCCTGGGATCTTTAGTCTTCAGCACAACCGACACATCAGCGCAAGCATAGGACTTGTTTTCCATGATATCTTGTGAAGCCATCAGCAGGGAAGCCAAATTAATGTCCTTCCCTTCCAATATGTCTTTCTTTAAATTGGCAGGAATGAAATGAGCTGGTGATACAGACGGGAATGTTGCTAAAGGTGATGGAGCTGCCACCGGCATGGAAACAGCAACATTACCTGCAGGAGTACTGGGAGGAACTGGGGGTGCAGGCGACACCTGGGTTCTGGCCGCATGTGCTTCCATCATCTCCATGCTGTCCTGCATCTGAAACATGGAAGTGGAAAGCGTATTCAGCAAGGCATGGATCTGTGTAAGTGAATTGTGCACCGACCCCTGACTTAACCTGGTAGAAGGGGGTGGCTGAACCAGACTGGGGAATAATAACCTAAAAAGTTCTGCCTTCCTGGCCATAGCTGGAAAATAAATGCCCTTACGGTGAAGCTCCGTCCTGAGCCTGGGCACAGTCCAACTCCTTAACGATGGGGTGCTGCCATGCTCTGAACCGCCAGTAAGGGATGGGGAATCAACGCAAACTCATCACTTTCTGATACGTGTGACATGGTTGAATCTGCGATGAAACACAACAAGAAACACTTTGAGAAAATATACAAACCGCCCATCCAAGCCCCCCCACCCCCTTCCCCCCAACTGAACAACCTAAGAAACGTGGGTGCAGTAACGTGCCAACCAGCGCGTGACTGAAACTTGATGCTCAACCACCCTACGTGAGTGTATTGAGTGAGCCCGAGCAACCTGTAGCGCCAAGACAGGCAATTAAAGACGAACACTCAGGGCTACAAATACCCACAGAGCGTGGTGGGTACAGACATGAGAGTAGGAAGTAAAAGTGCAACGTATGACGTATGAATGTGGCCGAGAACCTGTATTGACACTTACAAATAAGTCGAGATAGATCCTGACCTGTGCACTGACTGCAACCCCTCGTGACTAAAATGGCAAACACACACCTGCTGCTTTGCGTAAAAGCTGGGCCAAGATGAATAAATCACTCGCGAGGTGATGCACCTAAAAGGAACATGACAAACAGGGAAAACCAAACTGAAATATTACCCAGCAACAGAAATAAATTTAATGAAAAAACCCTGACCCCCCCCCCCCCCCCATTTTTTTTTTACCACCTGAACACACCTGACGCTTCCTGAGAAAAACAATGCTCCCTGTGAATAAACGATTCGGAACAGAACCTGAAAAGCACATGAGAAATGGTATGTCAGCCAGGACACCGTGGACATAGTGTCAACCCCCCCCCCTCACAGTGTGTGACCCCCATAGAAAGGGTAACGCTGAAATAGACCCCCTGTGTTGATTCTGCCTATGCCTGCAACCCAGACACAAGATGCTGGAAGCTGAGATTTGCCATGAATCGCAGAGCATAGCTTGTGTATATACGATGCATATTTTGTAACGTATCATTTAACAGCTTACTTACACATTATCAGATACTTAAAATGGTAGCACTAACCAACGAATAAGTGGGACTGTGATTGATTGGAAGTATGTGTTTACCAATTATTTATTTATTTTTACTTAATTTGCCATCAGCAGCTTATCCTTCAGCCAAATGGCAAAGCATGATTCCATGTTATACATGACACACAGACCAAAACATCTTATTTGTAGAATGACACACCTGCTGTAAGCACCCCCCCCCCCCCCGTGCCCAGACCACCTGGAGAAGGGCACCCCATCCCCCAGCGTTCTTATGGCTGCTCAGATGAGCCCCCTCCCCCCCAACATGCCGCCGTCCCGCACCACCCAGCCTGCTTATGCCCCTGTCCTTGAAGTGTGAAGCTGGCCAGACAGCAAGCCCCCCCTCCTCAGATGTCATCAGCCCATTGTGAACGAAGAGACTGACCGCACCTCCCCCTTCTTCAGCCGTCTGACCAAGGAACGCTCTCCAGCCACCTTGCACCGGCACCCCCTCGACATCAAAGAGGCCCCGCCCACCAACCTGAACCGAAAGCACAAGGAGCCGTGGTGTACGGAGACACTTTGAATCGACACTGCACTGGAACCACCGGAAATGACGTCGGCGACCCGGAACTCAAGCCGACGCTGAACCCGGGAGTGAGGGAGGGCTATATAGCCCTGGACTCCTCCCACAAATCCAGGCTGGCCTGCGGCCAGCCTTTCCACTTGCCACCTCATCCCTTTAAACCCGACCACATATGAATTACACAGGTTCTGTGGCTGATTAAGGTGGTAATTAAAACTCACTTGGTGCCTTATATGCATTAAATTGGCCTCAGAACCTGTGTAACTCATATGTGTTTGGGTTTAAAGGAATGAGTTGGCAATCCTAGAGGGAACCCAATGCAGGCACATTGAGAACATGCAAACTCAAGGCAGGTACTCTCATGGTTGGGATTAAAACAGATGACCCCAGTACTGCTAGGCAGAAGTGCTAACCACCAGTGGCGTTGCTAGGGGGTGGCTATTGGGGCTATAGCCCTGAATCTGGGGCCCATAGCCCCAAGTCTAGGGTTGCCACCTGTTTGCTTGAGTGTGGTAAGATAACTGGAGAGAAGAATGTGTGTTCTTCTCCCTCCAGCCTGCAAGGAGACCAGAGGACTAGGTGGGCAGAGCATAACATTCTGCAGGTAGACCAGAGGTTTAGGATATGGGCAGAGCACAGCACTCTGGAGGGGGACCAGAGGATTAAGATGTGGGCAGAACACAGCACCCAGCAGGGACACCAGAGGTTTAGGATGTGGGCAGAACACAGCACCTAACAGGAAGACTAAAGGGTTAGGATGTGGGCAGAGCACAGCACCTAACAGGAAGACTAAAGGGTTAGGATGTGGGCAGAGCACAGCACCCAGCCGGGAGACCAGAGGATTAGGATGTGGGCAGAACACAGCACCCAGCAGGGAGACCAGAGGATTAGGATGTGGGCAGAACACAGCACCCAGCAGGGAGACCAAAGGATTAGGATGTGGGCAGAGCACAGCACCCAGCAGGGAGACCAGAGGATTAGGATGTGGGCAGAGCACAGCACTCTGCAGGGAGACCAGAGGATTAGGATGTGGGCAGAACACAGCACCCAGCAGGGAGACCAGAGGATTAGGATGTGGGCAGAGCACAGCACTCTGCAGGGAGACCAGAGCATTAGGATGTGGGCAGAGCACAGCAACCAGCAGGGAGTCCAGAGGATTAGGTTGTGGGCACAGCACAGCACTCTGCAGGGAGACCAGAGGATTAGGATGTGGGCAGAGCACAGTACCCAGCAAGGAAACCAGAGGGTTAGGATGTGGGCAGAACATAGCACCCAGCAGGGAGACCAAAGGACTAGGATGTAGGCAAAACACAGCACCCAGCAAGGACACCCAAAAACTAGGATGATTGATGTAAGGAGGGACTCTCTGGGGACCCAGATGTAAAGGGGGATTCTTTGAGGACCCTGATGTAAGGAAGTGCTCTCTGTGGACCCTGATGTAAGTAGGGAGGCTCTCTAGGGACCCTGATGTAAGGGGGGCTCTCTGGGGACCCAATCAATCAATAATAACAAACCATGGGATCCGCACTGATATGTAACAATATTATATATATATATATATATATATATATATATATATATATATATTACACACACACACACACACACACACGTATATTATATACATGTGTATGCCCGCCCAAGCGTATGACTTTCTTTACTTCGCTTCTATAGCCTCTAGCCCCAGATCTTTTGTAGACCTAGCAACGTCTCTGCTAACCACTATGCTATATTGGCAGCCTGGAAAGGCCTGTTCGGGTTTTACACATCTCTCAGGCTTCTTTCTTCCACCTTTTGAGACCTCTGATCCTCTGTCCAGGTTTTTCCACCTCTCCCTTTCAATCTACTATAGTCTCACCTGGGACACCCAGTCAGATGTCTGAAGCCTGGGAAGGAAACAAGTCTTCTCTGTTAGAGATAAAGGTTGGTAGAACTTTGTATGTGGAGTCTGACAGTAGACTTGGTTAGCCTGTTAGATAGGCACTGATGTATAGATGGAGCTGAGACATGGCTAGGTTTAGTTTAGTTGAACATTTTGTTTTTACTACAGCACC
Source organism: Aquarana catesbeiana (assembly GCF_042186555.1). NCBI lineage: Eukaryota > Metazoa > Chordata > Amphibia > Anura > Ranidae > Aquarana > Aquarana catesbeiana. The sequence goes on from NC_133324.1 coordinate 958,424,569, forward strand.
TGGAAATTTCACCAGTAAAGTCACCACTGTTTGCATTTCAGTACCAGACCAGTAATGTTATGGCACACACTCTCATTGAAGATCTTATTGCACAATTCCATTTTTCTTTTGAAAGGAGTGGACAGTTGTCATAAATCAAATAGAATTGTTTTTGCATTTCAGCTTTAAAGCGCATCACCACTTTACTGTTAGTAGTTCAGTTGGGTCAAAGCTGGCTGGTCTATACGTAGCACTACCCCCCGTAGGAGCCACTGGTATTTTGCCCAGGTCTTTCCAAATTGCAACCCCACAGGCAGGCAGACGGTAGATTTACACAGCCAGCTACACACACACACACACACACACACACACACACACACACACACACACACACACACACACACACACTTCCATTTGTTGTCTTCCTTGACTAGCCTAGGGGTTATTTAGTTATTTTGAGAACTTGGATAGGGAAGGGGATTTAGTGGGATTCTCCAGAAATAGAACTATTCACAACTGAGGACATCTAACTGATCTCACAGTTAAGCTCTGGTGAAGACCTTGCTGAAAGCAGATGTATCCAAGTCCTGAGTCCCCTTTGGTCTAATGAGAACCTCCAGAGTTAGGGATAGCTGACATACTCCTGTGTATAGTGGGTTACAAGGCATGGTGGGTGTAATGCAAGGTAAAATTATGGGCACCAGATACTTCTTGAATGGAAAGAGATGTATTGTCTTATAAACAGAACTGTGGTAGAGAGGGTTAGGGCCAGGATCACTTTGATCCGCAGCGGGAGAGGGGGGACCCCCCTCCCTCCCACCGCTCTCCTGTGCCCTCCGCTGCTTACCGGAGCCAAGGCAATCGGATACTCGTCAAAACGCCACTTCCGCCCATAGCTCTTAAAGGGCTTTTTTTTTTTTTTTTTTTTTTTTTTTTTTTTTTTTATTGCATTTTAGTGTTATTATGAGATCTGAAGTCTTTTTGACCCCAGATCTCATATTTAAGAGGACCTGTCATGCTTTTTTTCTATTACAAGGGATGTTTACATTCCTTGTAATAGGTATAAATTGTGACACAATTTTTTTTTTTTTTTTTTTTTAAAGAACAGTGAAAAAAATAAGAGGTAAAATAAATAAAAAATTTAAACGTGCCCCGTCCCGCCAAGCTCGTGTGCAGAAGCGAACGCATACGTGAGTAACGCCCGCATATGAAAACGGTGTTCAAAACACACGTGAGGTATTGTCGTGATCGGTAGAGTGAGAGAAATAATGCTAGCCCTAGACCTCCTCTGTAACTCAAAACATGCAACCTGTAGAATTTTTTAAATGTTGCCTATGGAGATTTTTAAGGGAAAAGTTTGTCGCAATTCCACCAGTGGGCGCAATTTTGAAGTGTGACATGTTGGGCATCAATTTACTCGGCATAACATTATCTTTCACAATATAAAAAAAATTGGGCTAGCTTTACCGTTGTCTTTTTTTTTTTTTTTTTTTTTTTTTTAGTTCAAAAAAGTGTATTTTTTGCAAAAAAAAGTGCGCTTGTAAGACCGCTGCAGAAATACGGTGTGACAAAGTATTGCAACAACTGCCATTTTATTCTCTAGGGTGCTAGAAAAAAAATGTATAATGTTTGGGGGTTCTAAGCAAATTTCTAGCCAAAAAAAACTGTTTTTAACTTGTAAACAACAACATCTCAGAAAGAGGCTCGGTCCTTAAGTGGTTAAACGTCCTTTTATTTTTCCCCAGATGGGGGCTCTTGGAAGGAACCCTCCCATGTATTATCTGTGTTCCCTCATATAAGGATTCTTATGACTACTAGAGATGATATTTACATACTGTGTATGCTTGGTGGAGCAGGGAATTCCCCCGCTACCTATGACTGGCTGTTGGCTTTCACAGCTTCCCAGCAGGATCACTCGGGTAGTTTCAGGCTTGTATCTGGGAATGTCAGACTGGCTACACATGGATTGTTTGATCTTCTTCCCCCACTTTTATTTTTTTTTTTTTTCAGCCACCAGGTTGATTGGAAAAAAAAAAAAAAAAATCTGATTCCCCCATCTACACAAGCAAGGTTGATGGAGGGATCCTCCCTGCTGTGCCATTTTTTTGACAGTGGGGAATCCTCCTCTATCAGAATACATTGATCAATGAATATTCCCATTAGAGAGAAGCTGATCATTAGACTGTCTTCTCTCTTGTGGGAGCATCCATAGATGGATCAAAATTCAGCCAGTCCCTGTTTAATGGCCAAATGTTGGTCCATCTACGGCCAACTTCAGTCTGTCTTATCATGTGTAGGAATGTACTGAACTGGTCATGCTGGTTACTGAGTGTCAGAGACTTTTACTGTCATTTTATCTTTTTTTTGGTCTCAAAGATGGCATCTGCTGATATGAGGAAGGAGCTGGAATGTTCTGTCTGTCTGAACAATTGTACAGATCCTGTGACCCTAAAATGTGGACACAACTTCTGCCGGGACTGTATTGGTCGTGTGTTGGATACACAGGAGGGGTCTGGAGGTTATTCCTGTCCTGAATGCAGAGAAGAGTTCCAGGAGCGGCCTACACTGCAGAGGAACATAACATTGCCTAACATAGTGGAGAATTTCCAGTTTGCTCAGCCATATCTGGAGTACTCTGGGGTTTTCTCTACTTACGGTATTCACACTCCTGTCCCTGCTTTGAAATCCTGTCTGCAAGTCCACACCAAGTCACCAGCACATGTCTTCTGTGACCCCACCACTTCCCTGGAGAACAGGAAATGCTCTGTCCATAAGAAACTACTGGAATATTACTGCACTAACGACTCCACTTTTATCTGTGCGTCCTGCCGTTTGGCTGAAGAACATCAGGGACACCAGGTGGAAACTCTGGTTGAGGCCTCTGAGATGAAGAAGGGACAACTGAGAAATGTTCTGCAGAAACTGATCTCAGAGAGAGAGGAGACAGAGAAGAGAGTCCAGAGTCTACAGGAACGGAGGAGGAAAGTACAAGGAAAAGCAGATGATGAAACAAAGAGACTTGCTGTCCTGTTCAGAGACCTCAGGACACATCTGGAACACCTGGAGAAAAGAGTCTTGAGTGAAATTTCCGGGAAGGCAGAGCGGGTCTCTCTATCACTTTCTGATATGATCCAGGGTCTGGAAATAAAGAAGGAGGAGCTGACCAGGAAGATGGGTGACATTGAGAAGCTGTGTAACATGACGGATCTACTGACTGTCCTACAGGAATCAGACACAGGTGACTTGTGTGATACTGAGGATGGAGATGACAGAGCGAGACATGATAGACTCCTCCATGATGGAGGGGATCTGGATGTGGCGGGGATCTCGCACACATTACACACAGGTTTATCTGATATCATGTCTTGGGTAAATGTACATAAATATGCAGGCACACGTGTCTATCCACATTCTACCACAAAGGGTAAGGCTTACATCAATGCTGAACCATCCAGGAGACGTCCCAAACCCTACCCCACCATACAACACACACACCGCCAGGCTGAAGAACCAAATATTGAGGGTATACAGCAAACATTGGGGGTGTCAGATGTTATGGACATAATACTGGATGTGAGCACAGCTGGTAACTCTCTACATCTATCGGATGACAGGAAAACTGCATCATGGTCATCGCATCAGCATCACCCAGAACAACCAGAGAGATTTAATTTTCCTCAGGTGATAAGCAGTCAGAGTTTCTCCTCAGGGAGATACTACTGGGAAGTGGATGCCGGGGGATCATTGTACTGGAGAGTTGGCATGTGTTACCCCAGTATAGACAGGAAAGGAGATCAGTCACAAATTGGATGTAATAAGAAGTCCTGGGGTTTGAGGAGATTTGATAATCGGTACTCAGTGATACATGACTGGAAGGTGAAAAAAATAAAAGGCAATGTCTCCAGTAACAGAGTCAGGATATATCTGAATTACGAGGCCGGGCGGATCTCCTTTTATGAATTGCGTGACCCGATGCGACACCTCCACACCTTCACCGCCACCTTCACTGAGCCCCTCCATGCTGGTTTATGGGTAGGGCTAGATGCCTGTATAAAGATATCTGGGGCAAATCAAATGTGAGGGATCTGTCCGGAGACTGGTGACATCACAGGGCTGAGAATCTGATTTGGTGTAGTACTTGGCTGATAGCTGAAGGCAGTGAACAAGAACCAAGATAACTGATATATGTATAAAGCTGCAGACTCCGGGGGCCATCATCTTTATCCTGAACCTCACTTCTCTACCTAGTGTGTCACTGACCAGGAACAAGCATGCAGGAGGTCAGATTTTCTAGGCTTCACTTGCTGCATGCTTGTTCTGGGTGAGTGACATGTAAGGAAATGTAGTCAGGATGGAGATGACAGCCCTGGAGCCTTCAACTTTACAGTGTATCTGAAGTCCATTTGTTTCAGTTGTGGAAGGATTAGAACCTCAGCCAGATTTTTAGTTCTTTGTGCCCCTGTTGTAGATTTTCTTATGTAATCTCTTTACTGGAGCCCCAGATAAAATCCTGACGGGGGTTCTAATCCTCCCCTCCCCCTCCATCCAAAATTAGAAAATAGGTTTTGCTTAGACACACACTTTAATATCTATGATAGTTCCTAAATGTCTGTCCCCATAGGTTCTTTTATACATGACCAATCCATTTATCTTGGATTGTGCCTCCCCCTTACTGTGATTGGCTGTGATGATTGTCACTATTAATACAGCCAGCGCTAGTCTTGTTCTATCGGTTTTGATGTACAGGGGGGGGTGGGGATTGACCATTGGCACTATTAATGTTATTTGTCTTCCACAATGAATGTGTAAATGATGACCAGAATAATCTCTGATCACCGACATCTGTTCATGTCCTGTGTGTGGTAGGGGGTATACAATCTCAGCAAGTGGAAATCCTCGGCTCTGTATATGGGAGTATGCATCAATGATTGGTAAACAAATGGTTTGGCAGTGCACATGTCTGTTTTATTTTTTTTTTTACATTTTTCGGGCCATTCGTTATGATCTAAATTGATTTCAAATAAATTCGGAATCCGAAAAATTAAAAAATCCAAATATTTGGAAATTTGAAAATCCAAACTGACTAGCTAATAATAATAACTATACATTTTATGTATTTAAATTGTAGGTATATCAATTTCCTTTCAATTTGGCTGTTGGTGAACGTAACAAATATGAAATATCCGAAATTATGAATGTTGCATCTAAATGAATGGAACGTAACAAATTAATAATAATAAAAAAGTTATTTTTATTATTTGTTGTGTTCCTTTCGTTTTAGATGCGGCATTCTTTTTTCCCTTGATTCGTAAGTTTGGATAAATTTGTATTCGTTACGTTCACTAACAGCCGAATTTGAAAGGAAATTCCAATACCTATAATTTAATAGTAATAGTTATTATTTCAGATTGTCGGGTTTTCGGATTCTCATTCGTTTTGAATTTTCGTTATTTTTTGTTCTCCGAATTTTTGATTTTCTGAAAGATTTGTTAAATTTAATATTTCCGAATGAATGAATTTGTCGAATTTCGTCAAAAAATTCATTTGGAACTAAACGAATTGCATATGTGTAATGATTGGATATAGATCTAATGATGGGATGGATTACTAGAACTGTCATTACCCTTTCAGTCCCACCACCTCTATGATCCTTATAGAAGAGAATTTTATATTTCCTCTATGGTTAATTGGGAAGAGCCGAACACCCCCCGGTTCGGTTCACACCAGAACCTGCGAACGGACCGAAAGTTTGCGCAAACTTTAGAACCCCATTAAAGTCTATGGGACTCGAACGTTTGAAATCAAAAGTGCTAATTGTAAAGGCTAATATGCAAGTTATTGTCCTAAAAAAGGGTTTGGGGATCCGGGTCCTGCCCCAGGGGACATGTATCAATGCAAAAAAAGTTTTAAAAACAGTCTTTTTTTGGGAGCAGTGATTTTAATGATGCTTAAAGTGGAAAAAAAAAGTGAAATGTTCCTTTTAAATATCGTACCTGGGGGGTGTCTATAGTATGCCTGTAAAGTGACGCGTGTTTCCCGTGCTTAGAACAGTCCCTGCACCAAATGTCATTTTTAAAGGAATAAAAGTCACTTAAAACTGCTTGCGGCTTTAATGTAATGTCGGGTCCTGGCAATATGGATGAAAATCAGTGAGACAAATGGCATGGGTACCCCCCCTCTTGTATGGATATTAAGGGGAACCCCGCACCCAAACTAAAAAAAGGAAAGGCGTGGGGCCCCCAGGCCCTATATACTCTGAACAGCAGTATACAGGCGGTGCAAACAAGACAGGGACTGTAAGTAGGCATGTGCATTTCGTTTCGTTCCGAATCGAAATTCGGACGAATTTTTCATTATTCGGAAATTCGGATGCATCCGAATTTCCGAATGACAAAAGTAAAGAATTTAAACGAATCCGAAAAAAAAACGAACGAATTCGAATCGAATTCGAAAACATATTCGAAAACATATTCGAATCGAATTCGAAAACATATTCGAAAACATATTCGAATCGAATTCGAAAACATGATGCTATTCTTTTATACTTTCTATTCTATCCTAATCTTTTCTATTGGAATTCGATTTCATTCTATACGAATTTCAAATTTCGCAAAATGGTTATATATAGTTTACTTTTTCAAATTCAGTTATTGTTTTTTTCGAATGTGGTAGAATTTTTTCGAATTTGACAGTTTTTTTCGAATGTGGTAGAATTTTTTCGAAATTGATAGTTTTTTCAAATGTAGTAAGAATTTTTTCGAATTTGACAGTTTTTTTCGAATGTGGTAGAATTTTTTCGAATTTGATTGTCAAATTTGAAAAATTTCTACCACATTCGAAAAAAACTATCAAATTCGAAAAAATTCTTACTACATTTGAAAAAACTATCAAATTCGAAAAAATTCTACCACATTCGAAAAAAACTATCAAATTCGAAAAAATTCTTACTACATTTGAAAAAACTATCAAATTCGAAAAAATTCTACCACATTCGAAAAAAACTGTCAAATTCGAAAAAATTCTTACTACATTTGAAAAAACTATCAAATTCGAAAAAATTCTACCACATTCGAAAAAAACTGTCAAATTCGAAAAATTTCTACCACATTCGAAAAAAACTATCAAATTCGAAAAAATTCTTACTACATTTGAAAAAACTATCAAATTCGAAAAAATTCTACCACATTCGAAAAAAACTGTCAAATTCGAAAAATTTCTACCACATTCGAAAAAAACTGTTTTTTTTTAATGTGGTAGAATTTTTTCGAATTTGATAGTTTTTTCAAATGTAGTAAGAATTTTTTCGAATTTGATAGTTTTTTTCGAATGTGGTAGAAATTTTTCGAATTTGACAGTTTTTTTCGAATGTGGTAGAATTTTTTCGAATTTGATAGTTTTTTCAAATGTAGTAAGAATTTTTTCGAATTTGACAGTTTTTTTCGAATGTGGTAGAATTTTTTCGAATTTGATAGTTTTTTCAAATGTAGTAAGAATTTTTTCGAATTTGATAGTTTTTTTCGAATGTGGTAGAATTTTTTCGAATGTGGTGGAATTTTTTCGAATTTGACAGTTTTTTTCGAATACGGTCGAATTTTTTCGAATGCGGTCGAATTTTTTCAAATTCGAATACGAAACGAAACGAATTCCGAAAACGAATGTAATGAATGCAACGAATTTAACTAAACGAATTAAGTTAAATAACGAATCGAAACGAAACTAAACTAAACAAATTTTTTCATCCTGCACATGTCTAACTGTAAGTTTGTTGTTAAGTAGAATCTGTTTAAAAATGTACCAGTTCAAAATTACAAAGTGTAGCTCCAGCCAAAAAATCTGTTTTTAAGCTTTTTGGAAAACATAGGGAAGGGTTATCACCCCTGTAACATTTGTTTTGCTGTCTGTGCTCCTCTTCAGAAGATTTCACCTCACTTTCTGTCCCAATGACAAATGTTTTTTGAAAATTTGGGATTCTTAGTGACACAAGGGTTGGTGATAAAGCATCAGTGAAGAGGAGACATGTTTTTCCCATATTAACTCTTACAGGAGAGAATTTCCCTTCCTAGGGGTAGATTTCATCTCGCTTCCTGTTGTCTCCTTTCGTTTGCAAGTAGGAATAGTTTGTAAGTTGGATGTTTGAAAGTAGGGGCCTGTCCTATATACTCTGCAGACATTGGTCAGAGACATTCACACTAGTGAACTGCTGGAGGTCATTTTGTAGGGCTCTGGCAGTGCTCATTCTGTTCCTCCTTGCAAAAAGAAGCAGATGCCGCTCCTGCTGATGGGTTAAGGACCTCCTATGGTCCTGTCCAGATGTCCTAGAGTAACTGCCCGTCTCCTGGAATCTCCTCCATGCTCTTGAAACTGTGCTCAGAGATACAGCAAACCTTCTGGTAATGGTATGTGTTGATGTGCCATACTGGAGGAGTTGGACTGCCTGTGCAACCTCTATAGGGTCCAGGTATCACTTCATGCTACCAGTAGTGACACTGACCTAGCCAAATGCAAAACTAGTGAAAAACAGTTAGAAAAGATAGGGAAATAAAATTGTCTGTGGTCTTCACCTGTAAGACCATTCCTGTCTTTGGGGTCGTCTCATTGTTGGCCATCTAGTGCACCTGTTAATTTCATTAACACCAAAGCAGCTGAAACTGATTAACAACCCCCTCTGCTACTTGCCTGACCAGATCAATATTCCAGGAGTTTAATCGACTTAAAGAGGAAGTAAACTCCAGGTATTTTTACTTTTTTTTTTTTTTTTTTTCCCTGCAAAGTAAAGGCATAAAGTGCATACTACCCTGTTTCCCCGAAAATAAGACCTAGCGTAATTGTCAGTGATGGCTGCAATATAAGCCCTACCCCCCAAATAAGCCCTACCCTGAAAATAAGACCTATAAGGACTTTAACTAGGGCTAATTTGCGGGGAAGGGCTTATATTGCAGCCATCACTGATAATCACGCTAGGTCTTATTTTCGGGGAAACAGGGTAGCACATTATGTGAAGCTTTCCTGCAAACGAAGCCCAAGCCTTTCCCGCTGCAGGCCACATCCATCTTCACCCCGTCTTCCTTCCGGGGCCGCATACTAGACATATATGGTTTGTTTCGTTCCGAATTGAAATTGGGACAAATTTTAATTTTTCGTAAATTCAGATGTATCCAAATTTCTGAATTACAATAGTACCGAATTTAAACAAATCCGAAATGACGAAAAAAAAAAAAAAAAAAAAAATCGGATGAAACTTGAATTTTTTCGAATCATTTTCAAATACTTTTGGAATTCAAATAGTTTTCCAATTTCCAAAAATAAAAAAATAAAGGAATAGAAAAGCATATAACAGAAAATAAAAGAATAGAATATAATAGAGTAAAAGAGAACAAAATAGGAAAAACAGAATAGACTAGAATATAATAGAAACAAATTGAATATAATAACATATAATACAACCATCTTCTGAAGTTCAAATTTCCAATTGAATAAATTTGAATACATAAGAAACAAATAGAATTAAAAAAAACAATAGAAAGGAATATAACCATTTCCCAAAATTCAAATAGAATCAATTTGAATAGAGTAGATTAGAAAACAACAGAATAGTATAGAAAAAAACAGAATAGAATATAACCATCTCTCGAAATTCACATTTTGAATAGAATAAATTTTGAATAGAATAATAAAAAAAAAAAATGAATAGAATGAAATAAATAGAAAAAATATAATTTAAAAGCCAATACAGTAGAAACAATATAACCACTTCCCAAAATTCAAATAGAATCAATTTGAATAGAATAGATTAGCATAGAAAGATGGTTATATTCTATTCTGTTGTGTTTTTCTTTTATTTTTTTTCTATTCTACTCTATTCTTTTCTTTTCTGTTTGAATTTTCAAAAAGGGTGATCGGAAGATGATAATCTATTCAATTCTATTCTTTTTTTTTTAATTCTATTCCATTCTGTTCTTTTATTTCATTTTCTACCCTATTTTGTTCTGTTTTACCCTATTATAATAGAATAGAAAAAAAAAACAAATAAAAAAATATATTTTGTTCTATTCCTTCATTTTCTATTCTATTTTATTCTCTTTGGAAATTGGAAAACGTTTTGAATTGATCTGAATTAGAAATGTTGAATCCATTTGAACACAAATAAACTAAACGGATTAAACAAATGTAACTAAAGAAATCTATTTAAATGACGAATCAAAACTAAACAAATGTTTTCGTTCTGCACATGTCTACCGCATGCTCCTGCTATGCGACCGGCCAGAGCTGTGTGGTGCCACTCCCTCGCATGCACACGGGAGCTGCCAATCATGGCACTGACTTCTGAAGAAATGGCATGGGTGGCCATACCTTCAGAGCGCATGTGCCGATGACATCAGCGGCACGGTATACAGTAAATATCTCCTAAATGGCGCACGTTTAGGAGATATTTACAGCACCTATAGGTCAGCCTTATTCTAGGCGTACACGTAGGTACAAATTATGCAGGGAGGTTTACAACCTCTTTAATGCTATACTCTGATTTCAAAAGTGTTCCTTTCAATTTTTTTGAGCAAGATTCTGCTCTATCCTGGTTCTCTGTCTACCTATAAAAGCACTCCTTCAGTGTTACCTACAACTCTGTCTCCTCCTTTTCATTGCCCCTTTCTGTGGGAGTCCCCCAAGGCTCTGTTCTTGTACCCCTTCTCTTCTCTATCTACACCTCCTCCCTTGGTCACTGGATTACCGCCCACGGCTTCCAATACCACTTATACGCCGATGACACCCAAATCTATCTGTCTACTCCTCACCTCACTCCTTCAGTCTCCTCTCACATTACTAACTGACAGATCAGCATGGATGTCGCACCACTTCCTTAAACTAAATCTCTCTAAAACCGAGCTATTAATATTCCACCCCTGCCCGTGCCCCCCTCCATGACTTTTCCATTAAAATCAACAATGCAACTATCAGTCCCTCCCCTCCGCCAGGGTACTAGGTGTAATCCTAGACTCTGACTTGTCATTTCAGCCTCAAATCCAATCGTTGTCAAAAGTTTGTGGAATTCACCTCCGTAACATCTCTAAAATTCTCCCCTTTTAAACAAATGAAACCACCAAGCTCTTCATTCACTCCCTCGTTATCTCTCGCCTTGACTATTGCAACTTCCTTCTCATTGGCCTGCGTCTCCATAGGATATGCCCTCTTCAGTCTATCATGAATGCTGCTGCCAGGCTTATCCACCTTACCCACCATTCAGCGTCTGCCAACCCTCTCCTCCAATCCCTACACTGGTTCCTAATCGCCCAGCGAATTAAATTCAAAATGCTAACCACAACATACAAAGCCATTCTGCCCCGAGATACATCACCAATCTTGTCTCCAAATATCACCCAAACCGTCCTCTCCGCTCCTCCCAAGACCTCCTACTCTTTAAGCACCCTCGTCTCCTCCTCCCATGCTCATCTCTAGGATTTTTCCAGAGCCTCTTCCATCCTCTGGAACTCGCTACCTCAACTTGTCCGACTATCCCTTACTCTTGCTACCTTCAGGCGATCCCTGAAAACTCATCTCTTCAGGGAAGCCTATCACGCCTCCAACTAATCTTTTACCACTTCCATCAGCTCATTCCCCACAGTTACAACCTTTTGTACCACCTGCCCCATCCTATTAGATTGTAAGCTCTTCTGAGCAGGGCCCTCTTAATCCTCTTGTATTTTATTGTATTATAACTGTATTGTCTCCCTTTTATATTGTAAAGCGCTGCGTAAACTGTTGGCGCTATATAAATTCTGTATAATAATAATGGAAAAAGCAGTAACTTGTTAGTATAGGAAGGCAGTTGCAAAGGTGGCAATACTGCGGGATATCACGAGTATAGTAGCTACATAGACATATGTACAATTGTGCACTGAAGACACCCCTCTGGGACTTTTAAGGCAGAATGCAGACAAAATAATTAGATTAAAAAGCGAATGCCAATATTTATTTTGAAATATGAGGTAAAAGGGACATCAGTCCAATTAAAAATGGCACATATAACAAACAATGTGTGTAAAAAAACAAAACAAAAAAAAACTGGAGTTTCATACATATTCATCATATACCAAAATACATCAAGATATACCCCAGAAGGTTGCCAGCAAAATACTCGGTCAGTTTGGGAAAGAATCTTGGATGAATCCCGACATGTTTCAGAAGATGTCCTCCTTCAAGGGAGTTACTGGGTATAAAGATTCTCTAAAATGCAATATGTCAAAATCAATATAAAGATATAAGACAAGTATGGCATAAGGTTCATACAATTTGAGGTATATTTAGTACATACATTACATTAGGCTGCTGTGTAAGAAACTCACTTAGAATTGATGTATACTATGTGATTTATCTACCAATTGTATCAGGTGGGTCTGATACGGGCCAAACAGTGGGCAAGGAAGCAGTGTGTGGACCCCCTAAGAGTCCACAAGGACCCTAGAGGCCAATGGGCACCCAAAAAGGGAGGTCTAGTCTGTAAATGAATATTGGACATACTATTGTACTATTATACCATCTGAGCACTTCCCTCTTTTGATTTATCACTGTTGCTTGGCTCAGTGTCCGCACAACACCTCTTTAACCACTTCCCACCCGGCCTATAGCGGATTGACGGCCGGGCGGTGGTTCCGTTATCCTGACTGGGTGTCATATGACGTCCAGCAGGATAACATGCCACCACGGGGGCGTGCATCACGGCGATCGGTGGGTCAGTCTGACACACCGCTACACCGATCTTGGTAAAGAGCCTCCGGCGGAGGCTCTTTACCACGTGATCAACCGTATCCAATCACGGCTGATCACAATGTCAATAGGAAGAGCCGTTGATCGGCTTTTCCTCACTCGCGTCTGACAGACGCGAGTAGAGGAGAGCCGATCGGCAGCTCTCCTGACAGGGGGGGTGTGCGCTGATTTTTTATCAGCGCAGCCCCCCTCAGATCGCCACTAGGACCACCAGGGAAGGGGCAACATGTGGATGGCCAGGTATGTACCCCATGGCCATCCACATGTGCCCAATGTTGCCAATCTTTGCCAATCAGTGGCCACAAATGGCGACATCGCTGAAAGCTGAAAATTGGCCTGGGCGGGAAGGTGTCTTATGTGCCTGGTATTGAAGTGGTTAACCAGTGACAAATGAAAAAAAAAATATTTTCAATTTGTCGCAATGGATAAACCCTTTTAACCAGTTAAAGAGCCTCACTAGCAACAGCTTGGATGGCCACAGCTGTTGCTAGTGAGGCTTTTTGTCACAAGGGATAAACCCTTTTAACCAGGTAAAGAGCCTCACTAGCAACAGCTGTGGCCATCCAATCTGTTGCTAGTGAGGCTTTTTAACTGGTTAAAAGAGTTTATCCATTGTGATTGAAAATATATATATATATTTTTTTGATTCGTCACTGGTTAAAGAGGTGTTGTGCGGACACTGAGCCAAGCAACAGTGATAAATCAAAAGAGGGAAGTGCTCAGATGGTATAATTGCCTTATAAACTTGCTGGCAATAGAAGCATTTTTTTTTTTATGGAAAAGCATTGAAATATTGATGGATCAATTCACTAAAATTCCTTGAAACATTAGGTGCTGCTATAGGGCAATATCTCTTTTCCTTTTTTGGCACAGACAATCCCCAAAAAACCTTTTGATGGTCTTGATTCCAAATGATCCCCTAAACCCATCTTGAAAGGTGGCAAATAATAAATAAGGTTCTACAAAAGCTCCAGAAGAAGCCATGTTTGTGGTGAAACATGTAGAGGCAATCACACTTTGGTACCTTGACCACTGGGTTGTTATTGCCTAAATTTTACAAATTGTTTTATAATGTCTATGTAATAAAAAATTTCTATTTTTTGTAAATTTTGCTCCCGATTGATCTTTCTGCACCTTAAAACTCCAATTTTGTGAGATCATCAGCCAAACACGTTTGTAAAAGCAAAGTAGTAATTTATTGTTCATTGGTAAAACAAAACCACTTGCTTGCAGCATAAAAATAAAGAAAACAGTGCACACTTCTAGTACATGCCAAGTTTTTTGGCTTACTGCCTGAACAACTTGTCCCTTTAATGGGTTATGTCCTTAACTGCCTCAGGGGTCCCAAAAGCCCAGTCAGCAGCAGATTAGCCATGTCTCAGTCACAAGCAGTCCACCGCTCTTGTTCCTAAGTGTGTTCTGCTTCACACAACAGACACCTGTTGGCTGTTTCCTGCTCCATTTGTGAACTTTCCTTCAGGTGGGTTAATCCATTCATAACCAAAATTCCTTGTAATTAGGGTTAGGAGGTCTTTTCCCACCCAAAGTCTCCCTGAGCCTCCAAATTGGGGGCCCAATGCGGAGTCACCAAACCTGAGAGAACTGTAAATTTGTCCTTTCCTCTTTAGCTAGACTACCCCTTCACCCTGCATGGGTGAGAATAAAAAAATGTATTTTATTGTTCCCCTTAAAAAGACTACAACCCAAATAGCAGGGAAACATATCTGCCTTTTAGGGCCCATCCCTGGTGTCCTGTACAATTTGTGGTATGCTACCTAGAAGATGTTGGTTTTAAAACCGAAGTTAGACTTACCAGTAACTCTATTTCCAGTAGTCTTCCAGAACAGCCCCTGACAGATGGAGCTCCTCCCACTGGCACAGGAAACACATTGCCCAAACACTTTAAAAGGTGGTCCCTCAGGAACATGGCCAGTCAACCGCAAGAACCGAAGGACAGAAACTGAAAAATATAACCAAAAACAGGCAATAACCTGAAAATTGCCAAAAATGACAATGTGCTGTCCTGGCCTATATACTATGTGCTATGTGTCATTCCCTTTCATCTCAAGAAGTTGTGAGTGACTGTATGCCAATGGTATAACTTTTCTTAGCCATTCCCAGAGTGCTAGGGCTAAGCCTTGCAGTTAGGAGTATTAAAGTGAAACTAGATTCAATGAGGTTGATATGAAAGGCCTTCTAGCTTACAATGGTAATAGCAGGACTCTTGTTATATATGCGGTTAACATTTTAGTTTTAACATTAAAATATTTTAAAATGATTTACTGATTAATTTTAATATTACATTGCCAAGACTAGGGATGAGCCGAACACCCCCCTGTTCGGTTCGCACCAGAACTTGCGAACAGGCAAAAAATTTGTTCGAACATGCAAACAGCGTTAAAGTCTATGGGACACGAACATGAATAATCAAAAGTGCTAATTTTAAAGGCTTATATGCAAGTTATTGTCATAAAAAGTGTTTGGGGACCTGGGTCCTGCCCCAGGGGACAAGGATCAATGCAAAAAAAAGTTTTAAAAAAGGGCCTTTTTTTGGGAGCAGTGATTTTAATAATGCTTAAAGTGAAACAATACAAGTGTAATATTCCTTTAAATTTCGTACCTGGGGGGTGTCTATAGTATGCCTGTAAAGGGGCGCATGTTTCCTGTGTTTAGAACAGTCTGACAGCAAAATGACATTTCAAAGGGAAAAAAAGTCATTTAAAACTACTAATTAATGAATTGCCTGTCCAACAATACACATAAAAGTTCATTGCGCAGGGACTCTGGGGTCACGTCCCCTTATGACACCGGGTCCCCCGCTAGCAATGAAGCTGGAAGAAGATAGCAGAGGGGCCCGGGAGAAGAGGCGGAACACCGGGAGAAGAAGTTGGAAGAAGACTCCCGAAGCCGGAAGAGACCACCCCCGGAGCTGCCTAATACATTTCTTTTAAAACCTGTGTGGTGTGTTTTTTTTTTTAATTAACACTTTTTTTTTCCTAGGTGAATGGGTAGGGGTACAATGTACCCCATACTCATTCACATAGGGTGGGGGGCCCCCTTATTAAAGGGGGCTCCCGAATTCTGATAAGCCCCCCCGCCCGCAGACTCCGACAACCAACGGCCAGGGTTGTCGGGAAGAGGCCCTTGTTTTCATCAACATGGGGCAAGGTGCTTGGGGTTGGTGGGGACCCGCAGGTCGCCCCCCTCCCCCAAGGCACCAACCCCCCCATGTTGAGGCCATGCGGCCTGGTACGGTTCAGGAGGGGGGGCACTCGCTCGTCCCTACCCCCCCTTTCCTCACCAGGCTGTGTGCTCGGCTAAGGGTCTGGTATGGATTTTGGGGGAACCCCCACGCCGATTTTTCGGCGTAGGGGGTTCCTCTTACAATCCATACCAGACCTAAGGGCCTTGTATGCCTCTGGGGGGAACCCACGCCGGTTTTTTCATTTAAAATGTGGCGCATCGTTCCCCCTCAGGATTCATACCAGACAGCTGTCAGCACTGCCTGTCGCTCATCGCGAAAGGAAAAAAAAAAAAAGTTTTCCTTTCCCAATAAGTGAGCCATCTCAGCGCTGGCTCCCGCGAAGGGTCTCGTAGGTGTCAAATCTCGCCAAGATTGACACAATATCGCGGTCACCTACTGTAGAAGATAGAAATGTTAAAAATGACAAGAGACAGAAGAAGCATTTAAATAAAGGAATTGTCAAAAACTGACACTTTTTTTTGTGAAATGGTAGGGGTACTTTTGTACCCCCTTACCATTTCACACGGGGGGGGGCGGGATCTGGGGGTCCCCTTGTTAAAGAGGGCTTCCAGATTCCGATAAGCCCCCCGCCCGCAGACCCCCACAACCACCGGGCAAGGGTTGTGGGGATGAGGCCCTTGTCCCCATCAACATGGGGACAAGGTGTTTTGGGGGAGCTACCCCAAAGCACCCTCCCCATGTGGTCTGGTACGGTTCAGGAGGGGGGGCGCTCTATCGTCCCCCCCTCTTCCTGTAGCCTGCCAGGTTGCGTGCTTAGATAAGGGTCTGGTATGGATTTTTTGGGGGGACCCCACGCCATTTTTTTTTTAATTTTGGCGCGGGGTTCCCCTTAAAATCCATACCAGACCTGAAGGGCCTGGTATGGAATTTAGGTGGACCCGCCACGTCATATTTTTTTTTTTTTTCATTTTGGTTTGGGGTTTCCCTGTGGGGAATTCCCATGCCGTTTTTATCAATGAACTTTTATGTGTATTGTCGGACCGGCAATTCATTAATAGCTGCAAGCAGTTTTAAATTACTTTTTCCTTTGAAATGTCATTTTGCTGTCAGACTGTTCTAAACATGGGAAACATGTGCCCCTTTACAGGCATAGTATAGACACCTCCCAGCTACGAAATTTAAAGGGATATTACACATTTATTGTTTCACTTTAGGCATTATTAAAATCACTGCTCCCGAAAAAAACGGCCGTTTTTAAAACTTTCTTTGCATTGATCTATGTCCCCTGGGGCAGGTCCCAGGTCCCCAAACACTTTTAATGACAATACCATGCATATAAGCCTTTAAAATTAGCACTTTTGATTTCTCCCATAGACTTTTAAAGGGTGTTCCGTGGCTTTAGAATTTGCAACGAACACCCCAAATTGTTCGCTGTTCAGCGAACAGCCGATGTTCGAGTTGAACATGAGTTTGACTCGAACTCGAAGCTCATCCCTAGCCAAGACCAATCATTACCTGTTTATTGCAGTAACTCAAAGGAACCTGAGTTCAGTTTTTTATGAATGTAGAAGAGCAAAACCAGTGAAGGATGGTTTCTTTTTGGATGATTTAGGTCTCTATTTCTTTGTTTATTGTCTTATTAACTAAGATTAGCTATTCTAGGGCGGATTTCTAATTTACACAAAACACCTATAGCTTGGGTCTGCTATGAATTTTAGGAAGCCTTTAAGAAATGAATGCCATTGGCCAGAAATGTAAACTGTATCATCTTTTTCTTTGTAAACACATCAAGGCTTCCATCCACAACCAGACCATCTGAAGTGTCAACTTTGCACATTTCTGGAGCCATGTAGGACATGGTGCCATACTTGCCTCTAATCACTGTACCTTTTGACCTTAGCAAAGCCAAAGTCTGTGATCTTGATGGAATAGCAGTTCCCGTCAGACACTAAAACATTATCTGGCTGCAAATCCATGTGTAACAGTCCTCTTGCTTCCATGAATTCGAAAGCACTTGAGATCTGCTCAGCACACTTTTTTGCTGCGTCTTCTGTAATTCCCACCTAAAATAAAATGAGAAATTCTGAATATTTATCCAGAAACAATTAAACTATGTATAGGCATAACTTTTTTTTAGTTTTATACTAGGGGTGGATTATTTTGCCATATGTGACTATGTGCATGCTCAGAACAAGTACGAGTTGTCAGAATAAAAGGTAAGTGTAAATCTTTCCACATGGACACCTCTAGTAATGTCAGCTAAGAGAGTTTCCTCTCACTTCCTGTTCCATCTCAAGGAGAGGAAGTGAAGGGAAATCTTTCCAAAAGGATACAGACAGCAGAAAATAAATTGAGCTTAAAAACATTTGTTACACAAAAAAAAAAAATGATCCTGTTCGTTGAAAGCGTAATAAACTGCATAGTGCTTGTGCTGTGTCATTTTTTTCCTTTTCTAAACCGTGAAAACCTAGCTGATCTTGCCAGTTCTGTGTCCCCCTGTGTGTCCCGACCACGGTAATTATGGCTGCTGAGCCCTGACAATGTGGTCAGTTTACATGCCTCCGTCATCCGCAGCTCTGCTCTCTCCCCCTCTCAGCACCTGTGTGTGAGCCACCCCTCCCCTTCTAGCAACGCTCCAAGCAGTAGAAAAATGACTTCTCCCAATCACTGCCAGCCCCTCTTCAAGGATACCATGTACAATACAGTGTATGTAATTTTTTTTTTAATTCTTCTTCAAAATTCCCTATTTCTCCTCATCGATCAACGGTCACGTGACCACCTGGCAGACATCAGAGGGGGATCTCGGCTCCTCCCTCCGTAGTACATACATCAGAGGAAGAGAGCAATGGGCAGTCACGTGACTGCTGATAGGCGAAGAGAAATAAGGTATTTAGAAGAATTTTAGTATAGTAGATGTTATCATAGCAGAGGGGCTGGCAGTGATTGTGAGCATTGCCTTTACAACCCCTTTAACTCTTCTTAACTCTGCCCAAACCTAAGAAAAAAAAATGTTTATACTTATACCTTTTAATGTATGTAAATTTGGTATAATCACGGAGAGCAGATCACCAAAAGGTGCCAACTCTTGAACAAATACACAGTGGTCGGTGGTGGTGAAGGCGGTACCATATCATCCAATGGTGTTGGGATGAATTGAAAGTAAAAATTAAATATTGAACTCATCTTGAGGAAAGACCGCTGACTGGTTATGTTTTTATCCATGACCTTCAATGCCATTCTTTGACCTGTGCAAAAAAAAAAAAAAAAATTCCAACTATGGTAAACTTAAGTCAGTAATTTCTGTATGTTTCACTCCATTCTAATAAGATTTGTTGCTCCCAGATTGAGAATGCATTATGCTTTATTTAAAGCTAAACCTCAGCCTTACTTGCAGTCAGCAGACAGCTGTACAGAAATGTCCCCTGCACTGAAATTTCTTACTCTGATTTCACTGCACACTGAGATTCTCACAATGTGCATTAGAAGCTTCAGCAAGTCAGATAGAGCCCACCTCGCTTCATTTCCTATCTGGAGGATATCCAGCATGTTTAGCACCATATCCTCCCCAGCCTGACTGTCCCTCACCCGTTCGTTTCATTCATTGAATTTCTGTTATTTTAAGCATATAGACTCAATATCACATGTGATCATTATCTAGGGTGGTCTGCATGCAAATACTACCTGTCTAGGAATGCCTACTTCTCCAGGACAGATATATACCCATCAAGATGTCAGCACTATTGAGGTTAAAAAGAATCAATCAGGTTTATACATATTTAATATATTGTTTCCTGGGCATCTTGGAAACCATCTTGTTTTGTTTGTTAAAAGGTGAATACAAGTTCATTGTTTTTGGACAAAGACTCTTAATCTTCTTGTAAGAACCTAATCGCATATTCTCTCAGATTGTAAATCGTAAGGATCCCAGACAAATAAACAAGATGACTGGCCATGGGGCCAGAGTGTGTTATAATGAGACTGATGACTCATGTCTCAACTGAACAATAAACAGGAGGTTTAGAATTTTCTCTTTTTTACTAAAATAAAAAAAAAGGGAAAAAAATAAGGGCTTATTTAAAATTTGCCTTATGAATAAATATTCTTAATTGCGAGTAATTATATTAGCAACAATTTCTATTGTATTATTATTACATTATATGGAGCATTTATATGCCTACTTAACTGAATAATTTCAAATATTTTTGTTTATGTAATTTTTCAATATTCAACATATATTCATTATATATTGTTTGATTTTACTCATTTAGTATATATTATTAATATGAGGGATGCATGTTAAAATACAATGAAAAAGAAGGGAGGTACAAAAGTTCTAATCGGTGAAATTAAATATGAATAACCATTGTGCTTTTACCAATGACTTCACTCTCAAAAGGTATTTGAAGGAAAAGCCAACTGTGTTGTTCAGACTTATTTAAAGCTATATATCTCATGAAGAGACACAAAGTCTGACAGACGCTGCTATAGAATAAACATCCCTATTATATTTATGATTTTGTTCAAGGCTCAGATCAAAGGTTATTTGAAGTGATATCTTGACATTTTAAGTAAAATTCCAAAATCATTTTTAAACCAATACTACCCCCTTTAGGTAGTTGTGTGGATGGGTCCAATACTGCCCCCTTTAGGGAATTGTGCGGAAAATAACAATGTCATTAATTGCAGATCCACGCCTACTTTATTTGGGGATAAAAGTGTGTAGACAAACGAGAGAGAGAGAGAGAGAGAGAGAGGAGAGAGAGGAGAGAGAGAGAGAAGAGAGAGAGAGAGAGGAGAGATCTCAAACAAAAGATTTTGAGATTTCTGGTAAAGTTTAAATTTCTATGTATCTGTTGGCAATTTATACCTGGCATTTAGTCTTTGTAGCAAAATTATTATTTGGAATGTATCTTTACCTTAAATATAAGTCTTGGTTAAACCACTAATTCTGTGCATGGTATAACATGTTTGTCCATGTGCTGTTAAAGTAAATTCAAGCTTGCAAAATCTGTTGACAGAGAGGTCACGTGTCAACATCAGCACCTTTTTGTTTTCACATCCTGTTGAGCCACTGATAAGCTATTAATTACTTTCAAGGAGTTACTCAGTTTTGCTACCTTGGTATTTTTGAAACAACATCCTGTGGTTATTTTCTCATCATCTGTATCATCCATATTATTGAAATGTTGATCCAATTGTTTGTCACCAGTTATATTTTGATATTATTCTGCACTGATTTTTAGTAAATAAATATATATATTTTTGCACACTTTTGTATTCCTTTTGTCTTCAGGCTAGCTTGAATAAACAAATTTGAGTTTTTTTTTGTTGATTTGTAGAAATAAGTGGGAATCTCTTTAATCATAGATCCTTGCTTATTTTCATAAATATAAAACTGTTTAATATTTCAGTATAAACATTTTGACAAAGATATTTGCATAAGGCTACTTTCACACTGAACCAAAACAAAGCCTGGGGAATGCCCAAGAAAAAATTCCAAGCCTATTTACCACCAGCCGCAGACAACCAAATTGACCTGTCTAACAGTATACGTTAACAGGGGTTTAGTCCACACGCATTTGCAAACGCATGCTTAAGCCACAGAGCCTCGTCACGGCACCCTGATATCTGTGGTCCTAACACTAAAATATGAGTGTCCCCACAGTGGAGGCACATGCATTCTGATGGATAAATTCAGGCAGGTGGACTGAAGGGCAGCCCACCCCTTCTTAAAAGGTACAGGAGCACACCAAACACGCAGCAAATAGCACTATGGCTGCAAAGGTGCTGGTGCGTTGCTGGACAAATACACACACCAATGTGATCTCAAAAAACTTGCCACCACCCTCATTTATAGCTGGCTACTAGCTACTTTCACACTGGCAGCGCCCGGCCGCTAGCGTTGCTCTTTTTTGCAGTACTTTTTGGCCACTAGCAGGGCGCTTTTTACCCCCAAAAAAATGGTAAGAAGTCCCATTTTGTGACACTTTCAAAGTGCTTTTCAGACGCTTTGGAAGCACTGCCCATTCATGGGCAGGGTGTTTTGGGAGTGCTATTTACAGCGCTCATAAACCGCCCCAAAGATGCTGCTTGCAGGACTTTTTGTAACGTCCCGCAAGTGCACCACCCCAGTGTGAACAGACACACTGCAGTGAATGGGTGGCAGTTTTCAGAGGCTATTTCTAGCACTAAAACACCTGAAAACCGCCTCAGTGTAAAAGTAGCCTAACTGCTCTGAAGAGTCAGCCCAATGCTTAGTTACCTAAATAACCTTACCAACACGCATTCATGTTTTATACAGTTGTGCCCGTAAGTTTACATACCCTGGCAGAATTTATGATTTCTTGGCCATTTTTCAGAGAACATAAATGATAACACAAAAACTTTTCTCTTACTCATGGTTCGAGTTTGGCTGAAACCATTTATTATCAATCAACTGTGTTTACTCTTTTTAAATCAGAATAGCAACAGAAACTACCCAAATGACCCTGGTGAAAAGTTTACATACCCCAGTTCTTAATATTGTGTATTGCTCCCTTTAACATCAATGACAGCTTGAAGTCTTTTGTGGATGAGGCTCTTTATCTTCTCAGATGATAAAGCTGCCCATTCCTCTTGGCAGCCTCCAGTTCCTGTAAATTCTTGGGCTGTCTTGCATGAATTGGAAATTTAAGATCTCCTCCAGAGTGGCTCAATGATATTGAGGTCAGGAGACTGAGATGGCCACTCCAGAACCTTCACTTTATTCTGCTGTAGCCAATGGCAGGTTGACGTGGCTTTTGTATCATTGTCATGTTGGAATGTCCAAGTACGTCCCATGCACAGCTCCCTGGCTCATGAATGCAAATGTTCCTCCAGTATTTTTTGATAACAAACTGCATTCATCTTGCCATCAATTTTGACCAAATTTCTTGTGCCATTTGTAGCTCACATATCCCCAAAACATCAGCGATCCACCTCCGTGTTTCACAGTAGGAATGGTGTACCTTTCATCATAGGCCTTGTTGACTCCTCCCCAAATGTAGTGTTTAAGGTTGTGACCAAAAAGCTAAATTTTGGTCTCATTACTTCAAACAACTTTTTGCCAGAAGGTTCGAGGCTTGTCTCTGTGCTGTTTGGCGTATTGTAAGCAGGATACTTTGTGGCATTTGCGTAGTATTGACTTTCTTCTGGCGAGTCGACCATGCAACCCATCTTTCTTGACCTTTAAGACCCCTTTCACACTGGATGCATTTTTCAGGCGGTTTAGCGCTAAAAATAGCACCTGTAAAACACCTGAAAAAAGCCTCATCTGCAATCCCAGTGTGAAAGCCCGAGTGATTTCACACTGGGGCGCTGTGCTGGCAGGACGTCAAAAAAAGTCCTGCAAGCAGCTTTATATACACACGCTAATTACAAGCAAACAGATCACAGGTGAGGCTGGTTACCATTAATACCCATTCAAACCCCCTTTGTGTCAACTTGTGTGCATGTTATCAGGCCAAAATTACCAGGGTATGTAAACTTTTGATCAGGGTCATTTGGGTAGTTTCTGTTGTGATTATGATTTAAAAAGAGTAAACACAGTTGATTGATAATAAATGGCTTCAGCCAAACACTAATCATGGGTGAAAATGACCAGTTACGCTTACCGATAACAGTGTTTCTGGGAAGTCTTTCAGGATGACACCCTGAGAGATGACTGGCCCCAACTGACAGGAAACACAATCAACAAATAGGTTCAAACCCCCACCCCTCCACTCTAGTGTCTCAGGAAGGTGCTCTGGCTTGTCCATGTAGCTGCTCTGCATATTTGCTCCACAGATGCTAAAGTCCTTTCTGCCCAAGAGGTCGCCAGAGACCGAGTGGAATGTGCTTTAAGGTTATTCAGGGCTGCCCTACTAGCCTGATCATAGGCTAAAATAATAGTCTGCTTGATCCATCTTGCTATTGATGCTTTAGACGCTTGCTGACCCTTCTTCTGGCCAGAAAAACTAACTAATAAGTGGCTGAACCTTCTAAGCTCTTTTACTCTTTCAAAATAAGCCAACAGACAACATCTGGCATCTAAACAATGAAAGGAACTTTCTCTCTCATTCTGAGGATTGGTACAAAATGAAGGCAGTTATGTGGAACCTTGAGGCTACCTACGGAAGGTACAGGGGATCCTGCCTGAGTACACCCCATCATCAAATAATAGAAAAAAGGGCTCTTTTATTGACAGAGCCTGGATGTTGCCTATTCTCCAGGCCGCAGTCACCGCCAGCAGGAAGGCTGTCTTTAGGGTAAGCAACTTATGAGGAATAAGAGGTAATGGTTCAAATGGTGCCCTGGTTAGGGCTTCCAAGACTAGCGTAAGGTCCCAAGGCGGAAACTTGCTTATCTGCACTGGGGACAGTCTATCTCTGGCTGACAAGAATCTTTTAATCAAGGGGTCCAGAGCCAACCTCCTGTCCAAAAAGGGGGACAAGGCTGCGACCTGAACCTTAAGTGTCTTGGTCGCCAACCCCTGATCTGCGCCATCCAGGAGAAAGTCCAGGGTGGCAGGAATCTTTTGTTGAGAAGTCCCCTTCGCCTGGCACCAGCGCGAGAAGACTCCCCAGACTTTGGCGTAAATACGCCTAGTAACCAGCTTTCTTCTCAAAAGAAGGGTGTCAATTACTCTCTCAGAACATCCCCTTTTTGTAGGCTCTCCCTTTCAATAGCCAAGCCATCAGCCTGAAGAAGCAGGGATCTGGGTGGCAGACTGGGCCCTGAAGGAGAAGGTCCCATGGCTCCAGAAGGCCCTGAGGGGGAGCTACGGACCAATTTCCCAGGTAAGGGAACCAGGTCCTCTTGGGTCACCAAGGAGCGATCAGAATCAGTCTGCCCTCAGAGCTTCTGCAGTATCCTCAAAATCAGAACTGAGTCTCTAAGTGAGGAAAGGCATATGCCAAGAGGAAGTCCCCGACTTGGGCCAGCGCGTCTACCCCCTCTGAACCCCTATTTCTCGAGTGAGAAGAATCTCTTCACCCTTCTGTTCCCTCTGCGGGCAAAGAGATCAATCTCTGGGTTGCCGAAGTGTCAGCATACGAGGGAGAAGACTTTGGCGTTCAATTCCCCCCTGGTGAATCGGTTGCCGACTGAGATAGTCTGCTTTGGCATTGTAGGCCCCCTTTAAATATACTGCTGAGATAGAGGGGGGACTCTTTGCTCTGCCCACTCCAGGAGTTCCAGAGCTAGAGTTAGAAGAGCGCGAAATCTGGTGCCTCCTTGATGATTCAGGAAGGCCACCACGGTTGCGTTGTCGGAAAGGGTCTGGGCCTCCCTGCCCTTGATTCTTTCCTCAAAGGCCCTTAAGGCCTCTGACCACTAAGAGTTACCGGAAGTTGGAGGAAGTGTTCCTCTGACTCTGGTTCCAGGCGCCCTGGGCTCGAAGTTCCTCTAAGTGGGCCCCCCAACCCTAAGCACTTGCATCTGTTGTTACCTTGAGGGGTTGGAGTTGGGCCCAAAGGTGGCCCTCCCGCAACCTCTGGAGGATTGAGCCACCACTGCAGAGACTTCTTCACCCTTTCTGGAATGGGAACCCTGTTGTCCAGAGTTCCTCTCTACCTGTCCCAGGAAGATAGGAGGAATTGCTGGAGGGTCCTGGAATGGAGCTAAGACCATGGAACCGCAGGGATGCAGGATGTCATCAGTCCGAGAACTCTCTCATGACCCTTCTGTAAGAGACCTCTTTTAAATCTAGAAGGGATGCTACTGCTGCAATGAGGCCCTCTACCTTCCCCTGGGGCAAAACATGCTTCTGTGCTGTTGAATTCACCGGGAATCCTAGATAGACCTTGGTCTTGGCAGGAACCAGTGATGATTTTTCCTGGCTGATAATCCACCCAAGGGACTCCAAGGTACTCACTACCTTGGCCAGGTCGGAGAGAAGGAGATCTCAACTCTGGTTGTAACCCAGTATGTCATTGAGATAAGGGACCAGCGTTACCCCTTGGAGATGACGGAATGCAACCACCTCTTCCAGGATCTTTGTAAACACTCTCAGACTGGCTGCCAGTCCAAAGGGTAGGGCAGAGAACTACCAGTGCTGCACTCCCTGCTCCCAGGGGATCACCAACCTTAGAAAGGCCTGGTGCTCTGGAAAAATAGGGACAAGAAGATAGGCATTCTTCAAGTCTACTGTTACCATAAACACGTCCTTCAGAAGGTGCCTTCTGAGAGTATAGGCGCTTTCCATGCGGAACCTTTTGTACCGCAGGAACCTGTTTAGCCTTCTTAGATTAATTATGAGGCTGTACTTTCCCGAGGGCTTTGGGACTAAGATGTGGGAATAAAATCCCTGCCCGCACTGTTCTGCTGGGACTGGCACTATGACCCCTGCTCTACCAGCTGTCCGATACTGTGTAAGAGACTCACTGCTTTCTGAGGGTCCCTGGGTAAGTGGGTTAGAGGGAAACTTGGGGGAGGTGAGGAGAGAAACTCCAATCTGTAACTCTCTCATACAATCTGAAGGATGTGGGGACTCTGAGTAATCCTTTCCCACTGAGAGAGAAAGTCTTCACCCTACCCTTACGTCACTTGGTATCCTTGTCGGCAGACTTCTGCCTGGGGAAGAGAAGACCTCCATTCTGCTTGCTTTTGCCGACCCCCCCAACGCCTGGTAACGGTACCTTCTTTTTTGTCTTTAAACCAGTTATTAGCCTAGGGGTCTCAAAAAAAAATTTCCCCTATCCTTCTTAGGTTTAATGGGAAATTTTTTGCCTTTCTCTGTAGACCTAGAAAGGGCCTGATCCAAACCAGTGCCGAAGAGCAGGGAACGCTCAAATGTCTTAGAAGTGTTGTCCCCATCCCAGGTCTTGACCCACAAGGCTCTTCTTGCGGAATTCAAAAGGGCACCAGTCTTAGCGGTTGTACGCACCGTCTCGACTGCTGCATCTGCCAGGTAGGCTACTGCCCTAACTATCACCTCTAAAGAATCCAAGACCTGTTTGGACTTAGAGGTTTGCGACACATGCTCCATTAGTTTGGTGACCCACATGTCTGCGTTCCTTGCCACACAAGCCAAAGCCAAGGCAGGACTCATAGCCGCTGCATTGGCTTCCCAGGCCCTGCGCAAGAGGGTCTCGGCTCATCAATCCATCTGGTCCCTAATGTTGCCCGCATCCTCAAATGAGAGGTCGGATTGCTTGGACACCTGGACCAGGGAAGCATCTAATCTAGTTGTCTTAAAGAGTAAAGGGGCACCTACGTTTTCACGTTTTAAACTTCAAGAGTTTTCTTTCAGGCTCCTTCAACTCACTCAGGATGATATCCTTAAGGGCCTGGTGGATCGGGAGGACCTTGGATAGGGGCTTAACCAAGCCTCTATACATCCTATCTTGTACGAACACCTGTGCTGCGGGTTTCTGAATTTCTTCTGATGCATACACTGCCCTAAGAAGGCCCTCCATATCATCGGAGACAAAGATATGTCTGCCTGGTCTGGAGTCCTCCTCCTGACTGTCCTCGATGCCCCTGTCAGAACCACTCTGATCGGGGGATTCAGCCTCTTCCTCCTCAGAATCCTAAGAGGGGAGAGGTCTCAGGTGTTCCGGACGTCTATGTCTGCTCGGTTAGAGGAGGGACCCTTATGGGAGAAAGAACCCACTCTGCTAGTGTGGGGTTCAGGGTCCCTAGCTTTGAGGGTTGCTTGGAAGGCTTTAAGGGTTGACAGCATCTCCGACTGAATGGAGAGAAAGTCTTTCATAACCTGAGAGGTTTCCTTCCCTGCTAGCTTGTGGATACACTTGTAACAAAAAGGTTTAGAATGATCCTGTGGTAATTTATCATTACAACTTTTAGAGCGGGAAGGGGCTTTAGGATGGCTGGCAACCACCTGGGCAGTAACATCCTCCCACAGAAACACATATGAAGATTAGACAGCAATGCCCCCTTGCTATGCCCCGCAGGAGTAAGAGTCAGGGTCCCCGCCTCATCATTACCCCTGCCAGATAGGTTGACTCACCCCCTGTGGTCTCCTCTAATGATGCGGCCCCTGAGAGCCTCTCCTCTCTTTCCATCTTGTCACCAGAGTCTTCCAACCCTTGCTGATGATCAGGTAAGAGCAGGATATGGAAGCCTGCTCCACCGTCGGTCTGACCTCCGCTCCCAACTCAGAACGCTGCTGCCATTTTGCTGAAGCCCCGGACCGGAAGTGACCTGGGGAGGCATGGCGACGTAATTTCTGGCGCTAGGGAGGAAGCCGTGTCATTCCTCTTGCCATCACCAGCAAGATGGCGCCAAGTCCTCTCAGCCCAGCCGAATGGCACAATCTCTCATGGCCAGCCTTTCGCACGACCCTATGCAGGAATGCCGGGAGTGGGGGGTATTTCGTACCCGACGCCCCGAGGAAGATCCGACCGCCAGCTCCCCCCCGCTGAACGGACGCCTGCCAGGTAAGAGGCGGGAGGAACAGGAAAATGGTCCCTGAAGTTCTGGGTACCCCACTGTACCCAGGGTCCTTCAGCTCTTCCCAAATCTACCGCCCCCTGAGAAAAATGGGGAGACCCCCCCCCCCAGGGAGGGCAAGCCCTACCGGACCCAAAAGCTTCACAAGCCTGCAGTCCGGCTCCCAGGGGGAGACCACCAGCCCATGGCTTCAGGTCTTTTAGAAAAAAACAAACGGTTTTGTGTGGGGAAACACAGGGAGGGGCGGGGGTTTTAACCTCTTTGTTGATTGTGTTTTCTGTCAGGTGGGACCAGTTATCTCTCAGGGTGCCGTCCTGGAAGACGACTTGAAAAAGAAATGTTTTTGTGTTATCATTCATATTCTCTGAAAAATGGCCAAGAAATCATAAATTCTGCCAGGGTATGTAAACTTATGAGCACAACTGTATATATAGAGCTGAATTAAATTATATCATTGGGCCATAATTTTTTGCTGCATATACCTGCTATTCTTCATTAATAGCGTTGTACAGGGATTCTACTTGACTGCTTTGTTTATTTTAGAGTAAGTCTACAATTGTTGACCTCTTGGGAAAAAGTCCATTCTTGCAGATCAAGTTTCCATACATAAAAATAAATATTTGTAGAGGAAATTTAAATGGGCATTAAATTAATTCACTGACCTATTGTCCTGTCATTTGCCAAGAGTACATTTCCAAATTCACTTTTTCCAAGTTCCTTCACAATGGGGAAGTACTTTAGTTGTGAGTAGAAGACCATTCTATCCAAAAGACGTTCCATATCATGGGCAACAGAGTCCATAGTGTCCTGGAGAAAAAAAATAAAACTTGTTACATTATGAGGTAGCAAAATAAGTCTTTAAAGAGAAACTATAGAAATGTGTGAAATATGAATAGTTACCCTCAGTTATATAGCTATAAATATGACATTTTAAATAGACCTCCAGCTCTGTATATACAGTATATGACTCGAGAATAAGGTCTGATTGGGCTTCATGTACACTACAGCTCCTAAAGTTTAAACTAGGAGTTTTTGGTGTTTTTTTTTGCCAAAGCTCCTAAACTGAACTCCATAAAAGCCTATGGGGTTGATTTACTAAAACCGGAGAGTGCACAATCTGGTGCAGCTGTGCATGGTAGCCAATCAGCTTCTAACTGCAGCTTGTTCAATTAAGCTTTGAAAAACCTGGAAGCTGATTGGTTTCTATGCAGAGCTGTACCAGATTTTGCACCCTCCAGTTTTAGTAAATAAACCCCTGTGTCCATGTACACACAAGCTTTTACCAGAGTTTAGGAGCTGCTGCATTTAGGGAAGCTTCAACCTCCCTCTCCTGAATGTGGAAGAAACACGTTAAAGATAGGAACATTTTGGCCACCAGAAAATGCAAAACGTGAGGTGTTTGTCACGTTTTGCATTTTCCCATGGCCAAACTGGGCTGTGTGTACACGAAGCCTTAAAGTGAGAGCTCAAGCACAACAGAAATGTATGGAGTACATTTAAAAGATCTAAATATGGAAAGCCAGCAATCTAATTATGAACAAGAAAATGATCAAGACGTTCTTATGCATGCGAACCTTGAGTGATGTCCGGGACCGACTGTGTAAGCCATATTCAGGGCTGGTGCAAGGATTTTTGACATTCTAGGCAAAACCTAATTTTGCTCACCCCCTTTTCCCTGCCCATGTATTCCCCCACCTTTTTAATGAAGCGCCCATCAAATGCAGCCTCACCAGCACCCATCAATGCAGCCTCATCAGCGCCCATCAATGCAGCCTCATCAGCGCTCATCAATGCAGCCTCATCAGCGCTCATCAATGCAGCCTCATCAGCGCTCATCAATGCAGCCTCATCAGCGCTCATCAATGCAGCCTCACCAGCGCCCATCAATGCAGCCTCACCAGCGCCCATCAATGCAGCCTCACCAGCACCCATCAATGCAGCCTACCAAGAAGGGAGGGGGGACAGTGACAATATTCACTCACCAGGTCTGGGGCTCTGCAGACTGCTCTGTATCCATCCGACACGA
Organism: Aquarana catesbeiana; assembly: GCF_042186555.1. Classification (NCBI taxonomy): domain Eukaryota; kingdom Metazoa; phylum Chordata; class Amphibia; order Anura; family Ranidae; genus Aquarana; species Aquarana catesbeiana. Next base: position 958,454,949 of record NC_133324.1, read on the forward strand.
CCCCGCCAAGCGTGTGCGAGGAACAATTTTAAAATCTGCCTGCCTCGGTGCTTCCTCCAGGCAGGTTCCACCTGTCATCAAGTCCAGAGTGACACCGCCGCTAGGCGCTATAGCACTTGAGTGATGCTGCCGGCATTGTTCAGGATGGGCCAGGTGGGAGAGCGGCCTCTATGATAGGGGGGGGCAGGGCACACAAGATTATGAATCACGTATGGGCAGAGAGGCAAATCGGCTGGTCACGTCACAGACAGCAATCACTTATTCAAAGGTGCAGCAGGGGAGGTTTGCTTGTTTCCATTCATTCGGGAGTCGGGACTCAGTCCTCTACCATGCGAACAGAGCGGCGGCTGCCTGCTGATGGTGAGACGAATGCCGCGTACACACGAGCGGACTTTCTATCCTACTTGGTCCGGCACACTTTCCGACGGACTTTGTCCGCCAGGTGCGCCGGACTTTAAAACGGACGGACTTGCCCACACACGCCGGGACTTTCCGGCGGGCTAAGTCCGCCCGTCTTTCCGACGGACTTTCGCCGGAGTTCCGGCGGACTTTCAGAATGAACGGACTTGCCCACACACGGACAAGTCCGTTCATTTTGAACGTGACTCAGGTGCGACGGGACTAGAAAAGGATGTCAATCTTGCCGCTTTTATCGGCGAGATTGACACCTTACTAGCCCCGTCGCGGGGCATACCAGGCCCTTAGGTCTGGTATGGATTATAAAGGGGAACCCCGCTACGCCGAAAAAACGGCGTGGGGTCCCCCTAAAATCCATACCAGACCCCGATCCGAGCACGCAGCCTGGCCGGTCAGGAAAGGGGGTGGGGACGAGCGAGCGCCCCCCCCCCCTCCTGAACCGTACCAGGCCGCATGCCCTCAACATGGGGGTGGGTGCTTTGGGGGAGGGGGGCGCCCTGCGCCCCCCCCCCAAAGCACCTTGTCCCCATGTTGATGAGGACAAGGGCCTCTTCCCGACAACCCTGGCCGTTGGTTGTCGGGGTCTGCGGGCGGGGGCTTATCGGAATCTGGGAGCCCCCTTTAATAAGGGGGCCCCCAGATCCCGGCCCCCCACCCTATGTAAATGAGTATGGGGTACATGGTACCCCTACCCATTTACCTAGGAAAAAAGTGTAAGTAATAAAACACACTACACAGGTTTTTAAAATATTTTATTAAACAGCTCCGGGGGGGGATCTTCCTCCGGCTTCGGGGGTCTTCTTCCGGCTTCGGGGGTCCCTCCGCTTCATCTTCTCCCGGCGTCCGGTTGGTTCTTCTCCGCTCTCTTCTCCCGGTGTTCCTGTTCTTCGGCCGGCTCCTCTGCTGTCTTCAAGTAGCTCTCTTGCCAGCAGAGGTCCGGACTTCTGGGCTTCTGGGCTTCTGGGCTTCTCTTCCCCAGATGTTGACACGACGCTCTCTCCTGCTGGACTGCTCTCCGAGGGCTGCGTTGTGACTTATATAGGCGGAGACCCCGCCCCCTTTTGATGTCACAGTCCCTGGGCATGCTGGGACTGTGACGTTTTAGGGGGCGTGGTCAACATCACCCAGTGACCACGCCCCCTAAAACGTCACAGTCCCAGCATGCCCAGGGACTGTGACATCAAAAGGGGACGGGGTCTCCGCCTATATAAGTCACAACGCAGCCCTCGGAGAGCAGTCCAGCAGGAGAGAGCGTCGTGTCAACATCTGGGGAAGAGAAGCCCAGAAGCCCAGAAGCCCAGAAGTCCGGACCTCTGCTGGCAAGAGAGCTACTTGAAGACAGCAGAGGAGCCGGCCGAAGAACAGGAACACCGGGAGAAGAGAGCGGAGAAGAACCAACCGGACGCCGGGAGAAGATGAAGCGGAGGGACCCCCGAAGCCGGAAGAAGACCCCCGAAGCCGGAGGAAGATCCCCCCCCCGGAGCTGTTTAATAAAATATTTTAAAAACCTGTGTAGTGTGTTTTATTACTTACACTTTTTTCCTAGGTAAATGGGTAGGGGTACCATGTACTCCATACTCATTTACATAGGGTGGGGGGCCGGGATCTGGGGGCCCCCTTATTAAAGGGGGCTCCCAGATTCCGATAAGCCCCCGCCCGCAGACCCCGACAACCAACGGCCAGGGTTGTCGGGAAGAGGCCCTTGTCCTCATCAACATGGGGACAAGGTGCTTTGGGGGGGGGGCGCAGGGCGCCCCCCTCCCCCAAAGCACCCACCCCCATGTTGAGGGCATGCGGCCTGGTACGGTTCAGGAGGGGGGGGGGCGCTCGCTCGTCCCCACCCCCTTTCCTGACCGGCCAGGCTGCGTGCTCGGATCGGGGTCTGGTATGGATTTTAGGGGGGACCCCACGCCGTTTTTTTCGGCGTAGGGGCTTCCCTTTATAATCCATACCAGACCTAAGGGCCTGGTATGCCCCGCGCTCGCCGCAATAGGAAAATGTGTTTTTCCTATTGCAGCGAGCGTGAGATGCAATACCCTGCCCTCGTGTTGTATCTGGTCCGTCGGACCAGCCTACACACGAGCGGGCTTTCCGTCGGACCAGCACACACACGAGCGGACTTTCCGCCCGAAACTGAGTCCGACGGAAAGATTTAGAACTTTCTTCAAATCTAGGTCCGGCGGGCTTTTGGGAAAAAGTCCGCCGGAAAAGTCCGCCGGAGCCTACACACGGGCGGATTGTCCGGCACACTCTGGTCCGCCGGACCAAGTATGCCGGAAAGTCCGACCGTGTGTACGCGGCATTAGTTGCTTGCTGCAGAGAGAGGAGAGTAGGAACACCAGTGGCCGGGCGCCCTAGGTGGCTGCCTAGTGGTAGCACCAGCTCTGGCCATAGGAACGCTATAATAGATATACCTGTATATGCGTATGAAGCCTGTTGGCTTAATTTTTATTGAGTGAGTGTTACAGCTATACTTTTAACCACTTCCCGCCCAGCCTATAGCAGATTGACGGCCGGGCGGTGGTTCAGTAATCCTGACTGGGCATCATATGATGTCCAGCAGGATAACATGCCGTCGTGGCGATCGGTGGAGCGGTGTGTCAGTCTGACACACTGCTCCACCGATCTTGGTAAAGAGCTTTCTGGCTATCTGTAATACAGGGGTCAATACATTTTTGTAAGGAGCTGCAGTGATTTTCTGATTGGGGTGCACTGTTCACCATTTTTAATTGCTACCATTAGGGATGGGCCGAACACCCCCCCTAGCCTGAACAGCGAACCCCACTGAAGTCTATAGGAGCCGAACATGAAAGATCAAAATAGCCCATTTTGAAGGCTTATATGCAAGTAATTGGCCATACAAGTTGTATGGGGATCTGGGTACCTCCCTGGGGGACATGTATCAATAAAAAAAAAATTCAAAATAGTTTTTTTTCCAGGAGCAGTGATGTTAATTATGTTTAAAGTGCAACAATGAAAATGAAAAACCTCATTTAAATATCATGCCTGGGGCCCTTAATGTGCCTGTAAAGTGGCACCTTAGTAGCATATACAGAACATGCTACAGCAAAACTGACATTTCTAAAGAAAAAAATCCCAATTAAAACTGCCAGCACCCGGCTATTAAAAAAAAGAAAGAAAAACATGGTGCCCCCCCCCCCCAGTCCATACCAGGCCCTTCTGCCTGGTATGAATTTTAAGGCAAACCCTACGCAAAAAAAAAAGGCTGTGGGGTCCACCTAAAATTTATACCAGACCCTTATCTGAGCATGTAGCCTGGCAGGTTTAGGAAAAGGAGTTGAGACAAGTGAGCCCTGAATCATACCAGGCCACATGCCCTCAACATGGGGGGGTGGGTGCTTTGGGGCAGGTTGTCCCTCTTCCCAACAACCCTGGGCTGTGGTTGTTGGGGTCTGCAGGTAGGGGGCTTACCGGAATCTGGAAGCCCCCTTAAATAAGGGGCCCCCAGATCCTGCATCCCCCTCCCCATGTGAATGGGTATCGGGTACATCACTAGCAAATTATTTTTTGGAGGGAAAATTTAAAGTAGAACTTATTTTTTCATTTTGGATAGAGTAAGGGAAGGTTATAACCAGTCAGATTTCTCATTGTGGAGATTTGCCTTCACTTCCTGTCCCATAGTCAAACTGGAAGTGAGAAGAAATCCCTGCAAATTAACAACTTAAGCCCCGAACCATTTGGCTGGCCAAAGACCAGAGCACTTTTAGCGATTTGGCCCTGCGTCGATTTAACTGACAATTGCGCGGTCGTGTGATGTGGCTCCCAAACAAAATTGACGTCCTTTTTTACCACAAATAGAGCTTTATTTTGGTGATATTTGATCACCTCTGCGGTTTTTATTTTTTGCGCTATAAACAAAAATAGAGCGACAATTTTGAAACAAACGCATTATTTTTTACTATAATAAATATCCCCAAAAATATATATTTTTTTTCCCTCGGTTTATGCCGATACGTATTCTACATATTTTTGATTAAAAAAAAAAAAAATTGCAATAAACGTTTATTGATTGGTTTGCTCAAAAGTTATAGTGTCTAAAAATAGGGGTTAGTTTTATGGCATTTTTATTAATATTTTTTTTTTACTAGTAATCTGCGATTTTTGTCATGACTGCGACATTATGGCGGACACTTTGCACAATTTTGACACATGTTTGGGACAATTGTCATTTTTACAGCGATCAATGCTAAAAAAAACTGCATTGATTACTGTAAAAATGACACTGGCAGTGAAGGGGTTAACCACTAGCTGGCTAGGAAGGGGTTAAGTGTGTCCTAGGGAGTGATTCTAACCAAGGGGGGCGTGGCTACCAGTGACACTTCACTGATCATAGCTCCCGATCACAGGGAGCAGAGATCAGTGACAGTGTCACTAGACAGAACGGGGAGATGCTTGTTTACATTAGCATCTCCCCGTTCTTCCTCTCCTTGAGACGAGTCAGCGGGACCCGCTATCCTACTCACGGAACTCGCGTCAAGGTCGCGCGTGCACGCCGGCGGCGGCGGCGCACACACACGACCACACGGCGGCAAATTCAAAGGGACGTACAGGTACGCCCATTTGCCCAGCCGTGCCATTCTGCCGACGTATATGTACATGTGGCGGGTGGCAAGTGGTTAAGGGAATTCCTTGGGGGCCCCACAGGTCACCAGAACTAGCGTCCCCATTGGAAGATTTCCCCTCTATTACTTTTCTGGGGACAACCCAAAATGTGTGATTTTCTTTTAATTTCAATGATAATAGTAAACAGAAAAAATAGAGAGGATGAATCCCCCTAACAGGGACATAGACAGGTGTTCTAATCCCTCTCCACTCTATCCAAAACTAAACAAAAGTTTTGCCTTTAGTTATACTTTAACTGCATGCCGACCAGCCGCCACAGTTGTACTGCAGCAACATGGCTCAGCTGCGCAAATCACCGTCATGGTACGTCGGTATCATAGACGGCCACTAGGGTGCTCACCCATGGAGCCAATGCGAGTGCCCGGCAGTTGCTGGGCTCCCGCGATCGCTCGGGGCGCACAGAGAACCGGGATCTGTGTGTGTAAAAACAGTTTCCAGTTCTCTGAGGGGAGAACAAACAGTCTGTTTATACAGAGTATGAACAGCGATCTGTCATGACCCCTGCACAGTCCCCTCCCCCCTTTCAGTTAGAACACACAATAGGACACACTTAACCCCTTCACTGCCAGTGACATTTTTACAGTAATCAATACAATTTTATAGCTTTGATCGCTGTAAAAATGCCAGTGGTCCCAAAAACATGTCAAAATTGTCCAATGTGTCCGCCATAATGTTGCAGTCCCGATAAAAATCACAGATCGCCGCCATTACCAGTAAAAAAACAAAAAAAAATAATAAAAAAGCCATAAAACGATCTCCTATTTTGTAGACGCTATAACTTTTGCGCAAACCAATCAATATATGCTTATTGTGATTTTTTTTTTTACTAAAATTATGTAGAAGAATACATATCGGCCTAAACTGAGGAAAAAAAATGTTTTATTTATATATTTTTTGGGGGGATATTTATTATTTCAAAAAGTAAAAAATATTGCTTTTATTTCAAAATTGTCGGTCTTTTTTTTTGTTTATAGCGCAAAAATTAAAAACTGCAGAGGCGATCAAATACCACCAAAAGAAAGCTCTATTTGTGGGAGAAAAAAAAGGGACGTTAATTCTGTTTGGGTACAACGTCGCACGACTGCGCAATTGTCAGTTTAAGCGGCGCAGTGCCGAATTGCAAAAGTGCTCTGGTCATTGGGCATTCAGAGCGCCTGTGCTACTGATGTCAGCGGCTGCATGCCAAGGGAATATCTCCTAAACCTGTAGGTTTAGGAGATACTCATTTTTCCTACAGGTAAACCTTATTATAGGCCTTATTAAAGGCTTACCTGTAGGTAAAAACAACAAATTAGGGTATACAACCACTTTAAGTAAGCCAGGTCATCGCTTTTTGGAGGGGAAATTAAAGTGATTGTAAGGGTGCGTTTTTGTTTTTTTTTAAATAATAAACATATCATACTTACCTCCACTGTGCAGCTTGTTTTGCACAGAGTGGTCCCGAACCTGCTCTTATGGGGTCCCCCGGTGGCTCTCGCGCCCCCCCCCCCCCACATCAGATAACCCCCTGGGAGAAGCGCTCTCCTAGTGGGATTACCTTGTGGGTGCGCTCCCGAGTCCAGCATTCGGTGTCCATAGAGTTCTACTGTGTCCCACAGGCTCCTTGCACAATCTGGGTAGCTGGGAGAGGTTCTGGTGTGATGTTGTGCTGAATAAGCTGAACATTCAGGAAAACCAGGAAGTAGTCGGCTCCATGCTGTCCAACTTGAATCGGAAGAGGAAATGATGTCACCAGCAGGGGGCGGGAGGAAGGGGTCAGGACTGTCTCTGTGGAATGAAAGGCTACGCGCTCGGAGCTCACAGCTCCTTCTACTGGCCTACCGTGGTTCAACTTTATTTTTACCTAAAGACTGACTAATTAAATGTACATTATTATAAACTAAGGGCATTGCCTCCTGGAGCGCCAGATACCCAATTTACCTCAACTTGATTAGAGCCATAGTCTCTAATAGGCTGCAAAATAGGGTGGCTTGTGGCGCCATGAGCCCAACAAAGTGTTGCAACACTGATCCTCAATCTGGCCAATCAGAAGCTGGTGTGAGACCTGTTTTCTGATTGGCTGACGAAAAGAGAAGACTCCCGATTTGGCTGCTGGGAAGGAGGGAGGAAACAAAAGCTGCCGGCGCCACCGTGGTGAGCAGGGGAACGGGAGGCCATGATGGGGTAAGATGCGACCGACCGCCCCACCGACTGACTGACCGACCGAATGGGGGGGGGCAGGGGAGTTGTGTTGGTGACAAAATATAAACACAACGCTCACAAAGACTCATAATAGGTGAACACAAAAACATAAAGTTCATATGAAACTGTAAAGGTGCTTCACAAATAATGAGCAAAATTGCAGGGAATGCTTCACATCTGGTGTGCAAAAAGTGCAGAGAAAAGGTTGCAGAAAATTTTTTAGGAGTACCAAGACACCCCCACATGTGTCCCCCCCACATGTGTCCCCACTCACCAGATCACAATGACACCCAGCTTTTCAGTATGGGAGTCAATAAAGGCTTATAGTGATATCCAGAGAATGTCACAGGATGGCAGGTTCACCGATGAGATGATAAACGATCCTTCAACGTTAATACAAAACAGGTACCCAGAAAGGAAGAAAAAGGGAACCAATAGTGAAGTATGCTAAGATAGAACATTTATTGCACTTAAAAGGTTATACTTACAAAAGTAAGTTAAAATCAGGCATTGGAATAGTCAGGGGATGCAGCAAACACCATTGTTAGCGTTCCTACGAGACCGGAAATGACGTCAGTCGTGTCGGAAGTGCGTCGCCACGGATCAAAACATTCATACACTTCAAAGTTATCTGATTAATCAATCGCACTACTAAACCTGGACCCTTGTTTCCCATATATTTATACCAATATCTAACACCTCTAAACTTTAAAAAAATAGTTATACAAATATATATTTACATTTACTAATGGAGATCTCACAAAAAAAGCCCTCATAAGGCAGCAGATCCCCCTTGTGACCAGTGAGACCAGACCACTCTCAATAAAGTCATTGTTCTTGTCTTATCTTCATTAGTTCAGGATTTACAAATCTCCCAGGCACCTTTTGAGACCTCTGATCCTCTGTCCAGATTTTCCACCTCTCCCTTTCAATCAATTTTAGTCTCACCTGGGACCCCCAGTCAGTACTCTGCAGTCTGGAGAGGAAACAGGTCTTCTCTGTTGGAGATAAAGGTTGGTGTTGACAGTCAGTAGGGTTGGTCAGTCTGTTAGGATTGCTGATATGTAGTCAGAGCTGAGACACGGTTAGGTTTTGTTGGAAGTTTCATTTTTTTTCTCTGAAGGCATTGTACATCACCTGGAAATAGCACCAGTAAAGTCACCGCTGTTTGCCATAACATTACCGGACTGGTACTGAATGCACACACTCTCATTGAAGATCTTATTGGACAATTCTGGTTTCCTCTGAAAGGAGTGGACAGCTGTCATAAATCAAATAGAATTGTTCTTCCCCTTTAGCTTTAAGCCTTCGTTCACACTGAGGTTCCGTGCACACTGGAGCTCAAAATCGGCCATTTTTTTTTTTTTTAAGTTTGGGTGTGTTTTATTTATTTTTAACAGCCCATAAACTCCACTCCATGTTATCCTATGTGTCCATGCACACATGGACATTTTTGAACTTTTATCAGCAGTGGAGTTTATGGGCGGTTTTCTGAACCCCATAAAATCGCGTTCAGGAGTCGTTATTCTGACCACAAATGTCAAACGCTGATAAACGTCGATAATCGACCAAATGTGTCTCACCAGCATTTAACGTTTTTGATCCATTAAAAAAAAAAAAAAACCCGAGGCTAAACGCTATTTCAAAAACGTTGAAAGACTCACTGCAAAGCTACTGGCGTTTTTATAACCTTAATTTAATGTCCAGTGTGCATGGAGCCTTTAACGTGGGTTTAAAATTGTGCAACTTCACCTGAACTCAATTTCAGTGCGAGTTTGGGGGCGATTTGAAAGACATCTGTGTGGGTTCATGCACAGGTGTCTTTTGATGTTGGCAAAAATAGTGCAGGAATTACTTTTGGAAATCGGTGCGGCACCGCAAAGTCTGCGTCGCACCGATTGCTGGCAACAGCACTGTCCCAATAGGTTGTGATTTGACAAGTCAAATCACGCCGATTGTGAATGGGGGGGGCTAAAGCTGATCTTCACTAACAGTCAGGGATCTCCAAACTACGGCCCTCCAGCTGTTGCGGAACTGCACGTCCCATGACACTCTGACATTCACAGACATGATAGGAATTGTAGTTCCTGAACAACTGGAGAGCCATTGTTTGAAGACCCCTTAACTAGTTAAAAGTTCAGTCAAACTTTCCCAAGCTGGTTGGTCTATATTAGAGGTGGGCACCCACTGTGCACATTGTATGAGGTCTCGGCTATATAATTTATACAGTCTAAACCAGGAACGACAGCACTACTGAGACCCCAAATGACAAATGAGGTGCAAAGAAGGGGAGAGGGGGGGGGTGGATGTTGAAGATCTGGATGAGAGAATATAAAATAAGCTAATCTAAATGCAGACCATGTAAACAAGTGACATAAAGTAAAAGTACAAATCTTGCACTCACTATTTAGTAGTAAGTAGTGTGCATGTCATCATTATGCCTCTTAGAGGACTGCAGAGATTAGCAGGCAAGTGGCCAGGCACAGGCCGAGTGATGCTGATGATAGGAACTGGAGCGCAAGCTGGCTGGCAATGCGGCAGCTTCCAGGTACACTCAGGGCCAGTTCACACCACACGCAGTCCAGTGTGGTTTGTTTTTGTGTTTTTCTGCATCAAGGTTATAAGGTTTTCAATGGTATAGTTCACACAGTGCTTGCAGTTCCAGGAAAAAAAAAAGTAGCACATGATGCATTTTTTTTAATTTTTTTTATTTTTTTCCTGCACTGGAGCACACATGTCCTTTATTTAAGGTTAAGAAAAAGAGGGGGAGAAAATGCACTGGACTGCATCAAACACACGCATGCAGAAAAGCATCTGGACTGTTTCTTTGGTGTGAACTGGCCCTCAGTCCACTCGGCGGTGATCGGGTCTGCTTGGATTTCCTCGTGGATGATGTCACTATGTAGCGGGGGGCATGGTTATGTGTTTAAAGGCACCGCCCCTTTTTGTCAAACCAATCGGAAGCTGGGCTTGGTGAGTGCAATGTATTTAAAGGGCAGATGGGCACAGATGTGACTGGATGGACGCTTCTACATATCCTTAGCTGACAGCTCAGCTTGTTGTCTTGTGATCTACTAACAGATAAAGACTGGGACTGTCATAAGCTGCAGGGCAAACCAATGACAGAAAAAAAATCAAGATTCTAATGATAGTTGGTCAAGAAAATGTCACTACAGTGACTAAAAACGAAGACCCTTAGGCCGAGTTCATATATGTGCTGCCGCGGTTCCCAGCATGGGGTCAGTGCGTTTCTGTTCTCCGGTTCAGGTGCGATTCAGGTCTAAATTGTTGCTGGAATTTGCACCTAAACCGGACCCAAAAATGCACAGGACCCCTTTGGGATCCTCACTGCGGCTGCTCCAGAGATGTGTGAACCGGCTCCATTGAGAGCCAGTCATATTCACCTGTCATGTGAATTGGATATGGTGAAAACTGCATTCAGTTTGCACGTATGTGACTGAACCCGGCCTTAAAGGCTAAGCTCACTTTTTTTTTTTTTTTTTTTTTTTTTTCTTCTAAAATCCAGCCCTATGTAACAATATACCAGTAATGTATCTCTGTTGCACAAAAATACAAGTTTTCGTTGATTTTGAAAACAAGGCCTACCTGGGCCATAGTTTGCAGATCACTTCAGAAACTTCCTGGTATATAGACGCACAGGACAGACAAACCAGTAGAACCCAGGAAGGAGTTTACCAGCTGACCTCAGCACATGCTCTTACCCATCAACTAAGTTTTCATAGCACACCCGGCATTCCTCTGTGTGTGCATTTGCCTGGCTTCCCAAGCATCCCTTCAGACGGGCTCGAGCTGCATGCTAAACTCCCTAGGGCCACATGCAGCCCACTGGACACCCCTGATGTAGTGCAAGAGCCTGCCTGATTGGATACAGATTGATTGGATAGATGTGTCCTCCATGATTGGACAATCAAGATTGTAGAGTGTATAGCAGCATTTATACACCTAAGATTACCTAGTTGCGCTTTCAGTGTCATTAATGGCACACTAAACAAGCAAACACACATTTTGCCACATGGAAAAAAAACATGAAAAATGCAGTAAAAAAAAAGTGCAAAACATGTCCCATGAGCTACTTTTGCCAGGTGTAGCGCAGCCCATTAAAATTAACAGGCTGCCCTATGTGTGTCACGGGAAAAATTAGCCAAAAAACATGTCCTTCCTCTACTCCTAGTTGTGAATGGGGCCTGAAAGTGAAATTGGTGCATTTACACGAGAACAATGAGGCTCCAATCACATCTGTGTTTCCAAACGCATGGCAAACTGTAGATAAAACATGCACTTTTCCATGTGTTTCAGAAATGCTGCACATTTGCATTGTGTTTGTTGCCATTACATTTTCAAGGCTCCAAGTGCAGCAAACGCACCAAAATCCACCATACTCTACTCCAAAACTATTTTTGATTGTTGCGTGTAGGGAAGCCCATTCAAGTGAATGAGCTGCCCTATGCCTGGCGAGTGAAACCGGACCAAAACAAACATGCGAGAATGTGTGATGGTGTGTGTTTTTGTTTTTGTTTTGTTTTTTTGTTGTTTTTGTTTTTGTTTTTTGTGTTTGTGTTGTGTTTTTTTTTGTTTTACTACATGGAGATGTGAACAAGGCCTGAGAACTGAGTTTCTGTCCGCTCCCTCCTATGTACTTGTATAAAGATGGCCATACACTATGCAATCTGTACAATCTCTGTACAATTTTCTTTAGATTTACCAGACCTATGGAACAGAAGACAAACCTGAACAATCCATTTCATTTGTATCCAATCAGACAGGCCCTTGTACTGCATAGCTAATGGAAGATCTAAAGAAGATTGTACAATCAGCTTGTATAGGGAGTGGGTGGCAGGTGGTATTGTAATCAAGGAGGTGTGGTCCAGAGTGGTGAACACACCCTACCACGCCCTCTTCTGTGATGTAACAAGGAAATGAAGGCTTCTGGGAGATTTGCTTTAAAAAAAATAAATAAATAAAAGTCAGCAGCTACAAATACTGCAGCTGCTGACTTATTTTTAATAATCAGACACTTACCTGTCCCAGGGTCCAGCGATGCGGGTGATCGAATCTCTGCGGTGCCGGCATTGCAACTGTGGGCGCCCGGCTGTGGCTTCACAGCCAGGCACCCACTGCGCGAGCCACACATTGCGCCATGATGTGTCCCAGATGATTGCCGAGAGGATGGGGGGAGAGGTTATCTTCCAGCGCCGAGGGTGCGCCAGAAGGAAGTGGGAGCTGGAACACTCTAAAAAGAGGGTACCCCCCCTTCCAAAAAAAAAGACATGCCAAATGTGGCATGTCAGGGGGTCACCTTCTCTTAAAGCGGAATTTCCATTTTTGAGTGAAACTCCACTTTAACAGGTGAATGCTGATACAAGCTACAGGAAGTGAAGGAATCTAAAAATCCATTTAAGGGGGAAGTTCATCTTTACAAAAAAATCTGTGAGGTGAAATTACACAAAATCCTTTTTTTCCCCCACAAATAGAGCTTTCTTTTGGTGGTATTTGATCACCTCTGGTTTTTTTTTTTTTTTTTTTTTTTTTTTTTTTTTTTGTGTTATAAACAAAATAAAACTGACAATTTTGAAAAAAAAATATTTTTTTTTTGCTATAATATCCCAAAAAAAGTAAAACCAATTTCTTCATCGGTTTAGGCCAATCTGTTTTCTTCTACATATTTTTGGTAAAAAATAATTGCAATAAGTGTATATTAATTGGACAAAATGTGACACTTTATTTTGGGAGCCAATGACATTACAGTGATCAGTGCTAAAAAAAATATGCACTGTTACTGTACTAATGACACTGTCAGAAAACATCCTCTAGGGACATGCTTAACCCTTTGAGTGCCCCTGGTGTTAACCCCATTCCTAACAGTGTGGGGGATGGACTCACTAGATGAACACAGTGCTAATCAGGAACACGGATCATTGTGTTCATCTCTGGCAGAATGGCGGTCTGCCTTGTTTACACCGGCAGACCACCATTCTATCTTTCTTGGGAGCGATCGCAGGTGGACATCGCGTCCCCCGAACCTGCCGATTGGCTCCCCCCTCTGGACAATCAGCGCGCGGGCTATTGGACAAAAACGATGTACAGGTAGGTTGTTTCACACAATAGAGCCCACCTGCCGGAGTATATGTACTGCCGCCGGTCGGCAAGTGGTTAAACATGTATAATGTGGGGGTGAATAACAAATTACAAAAAATAAAAAATAAAATAAGTAAAAATATGTATATGGGTTAAATGAGTATATCTTTTTTAGCAAAACCTACATTGGAGTCGATGAAGTTGGGGTTCCCCACTGCTGCCCAAGCCAAGGACAGTGAATGAAGGAAATGCTTTGTGATTGGCTGGCAATTGCATAACATTTCCTTCATTCACTCCAACTCAGAAAACTGTCCTTGGCTTGTCTTTGTTTTCTTTATTAGGGGATGATAACTTGGATAGGGTAAGGAATTATGGGATGCCCAACCTGAACTTCAAGAACAACTTCCTCCCTGTTTATAGATTCTTACCCCCATCATGTCCTCCTGCACTCTCTTGGTTTCTTATGTACAGCTCCTAATCATTCGCTCCTTAGGAAACTAACCGTTTTATCTTGTTCAGCACAGGCCCATTACAGGCAAAGACTTTCAGCCTCTAACACAGTAGCACAAATGGAGTGAACAGAAAACCCACTTTCTTCTGCCTTCCTGTGGCTTCTGATCCCAGTTCCACTTGCAGAATATTAACCCGCTTGGCTGCCACCAGCCACACCTGGCTGTTTTCCATCCCAGACCTCCCTGTGAGTACAAAAGTGCAATAATGTTACTCTTAATTGATGTCACCTGTTCTGTACACAGTCTACATTTAGATGGAGGTGTCCTCTCTTGCTGCTTCATATACTGTATACAGAGCTGTGATCTGGCAGCAGTGCCGGGACAAGGTCATTCGGTGCCCAGGGTGAAGATGGGAAAAACTTTGCCCCCCCCCACTGTGAAAAGCTACAGCGCCTACAGACGATGGGATCTAAAATGCATCAGTGACAGTGCATTAACCCCCTTCCTGCTGCAAATTACCAATACCATTGCTATAAAAGCAAACTCCCCTCAGAGACTGAGGTCATGGTGCAGTCGATGGTCAGAGACTGAGGTCATGGTGCAGTCGATGGTCAGAGACTGAGGTCATGGTGCAGTCGATGGTCAGAGACTGAGGTCATGGTGCAGTCGATGGTCAGAGACTGAGGTCATGGTGCAGTCGATGGTCAGAGACTGAGGTCATGGTGCAAGAGATCAATGCAGTCTCGCTGTGCCCATAATCGCAGACTCACCATAGCCTGCCCTGGATCACACAGTGGACATCTCCCACAGCACTGTGTGTCACATAGCTGGGTCTGTGTGTTCGGCAGTGCCGTAACAAGGTCCTGCCCCCGTAGACCGGTTCGTGTGATAGGCAGAACAATGACTCAATCTGCTACCACATGAGTATGTCTAGGGGGGGCGGGACTCTGTTACACAGACCCAGCTCCCTGACACACAGCGCTCCTGGCATTGTGTGACAAACAAGAGGAGGTGGTGGGAGGGGAGTGCTGCAGCCACAGATCCAGGCGGCCTGTAGCATGGCCTCTACTGCACCCCCCCCCCCCTTCCTTCAGTAAATGATTCCGTCCCCTTCTGCCCACCCCTTGTACCAGCCCTGTCTGGCAGTGGGAGAGGAACTTCCCTTTCCACTCTGGAACAAAATCGAGTTGGGGAGAGCTCTGACCCGAGGAGTGCTCCCTAGAGCGGGGAGAGCTCTGACCCGAGGAGTGCTCCCTAGAGCGGGGAGAGCTCTGGTAGGAAGAAGGAAAGGTGGATTACAATCAGCAGTGCCGGACTCAGAACAAGACAGGAGGGGGATGTGAGCCAGACAGTGCAGTACACAGGATAAACCCTGCAGGGTTGTATTCCATAGGCAGAGCCCTTCAGTGTTCTATATAGGACGAGTTTGGTATTTACTATATTGCCTAAGAAGAGATGCATTGGGTTTGATTTACTAAAACTGGCGCTTTCAGAATCTGGTGCAGCTGTGCATGGTAGCCAATCAGCTTCTAACGTCAGCTTGTTCAATTAAGCTTTGACAATGAACCCAGGTTTACACCGACAGCCTGAATGAAATTGTGTGATTTTAGCTGAACTCACACGATTTCATTCCCGCATGTCAGTCCTGACTTCGGGGGCGATTTCAGAGACCTCTATGTGGATTGCTGCACAGATTTCTATACAAATTGTACTCCAATGTCGCCAAAAGTAGTACAGAAACTACTTTTGGGAAACGGTGGGGCGTCGCACCGATTCGGACAGTGCCATTGCTGGTGTAGCGTCGCATATGGCGACCCATCACATTTCACTACCCGCTGGAGTGCGCATGCACGATGCCGCCATCCTATGCGTTCCAACACTTTTACAACAAAACTCCACACCCTTTGCGGGCTCGCTTCGCTCGCCACACTTCGGGGACGGCCTTGCTTCACTCGGCATAATTATATTCTAACTCTATGTCCACTTGGATGGTGAGGCTTGAACCTGGACTTAGGGGTGAAGTTTTGTCATAAGTGTTGGAACTCATATGGCGGCGTGGCGCATGTGATGGGTCATCATATCTGATGCTACACTGGCAATAGCCACCGATTTGACATGTCAAATGCCCAATTGCTGCAATGTGAACCTAGGTTCAAACCTGGAAGCTGACTGGTTTCTATGCAGAGCTGCAGCAGATTGTCTAGACTGGGGATGAGGGATTTATCTGAATTAAAGAGTGAAATAAGGGATGGAATGATATTTTGTATTAGATCGAGATTACTAATCCTGAAGTTTGTGTGCAACTCTGAGTACCATCATAGAACTGAATTTTCATAAAGAGGTGGAAAGGAATCTTTATCCTCCTAAAGGGTCTTCTAATTTTCAGCTGAACTAGTGCTGACATCCTGTATATTTGTTTTATCTGATTTGTTAATTTCAAGTGAGGTAGGCAAGGTGGATTAAGCACATTGGGATTTATTTACTAAAGCTGAAGGGTTCTTTCACATGGTCTTTACAATCAGGTCTGCCTGTCAGTTTTTCAGGCGGACCTGGTCAGATGCTGCATTCACTCCTATGGAGCGGCGGATGTCAGCGGTGGCATGTCTGTTGTCACCTGCTGCTATTCAATCCTATCCATGAAATTCAGATGGCTGGTGACCCTATCTTCCATCCATCTGGAGGATCACATTGGATGAAAATGGACAGGTGGTCCATTTCATCTGATCTTCCCATAGAGGAGGGCGGGGCTCTGACAGGTCCATCTCGGCACAGTGAGAGAAGACAAACTTGTCATCTGCCTGATCTACGATCAGCAGATCGTGTTTTTTTTTTTTTTTTTTTTTTTGTTCCCCCCCCCCACCGCTGAGCAAAGCAGAGTCCGTTAGGTGGAAGGCCTGTGTGAAAGGATCCGAAGAGTGCAAAATCAGGCTCAGTTCTGCATAGAAGCCATTCAGCTTCTAACCTCAGCGTGTTCAAGTAAGCTTTGGCAAGAAAACCTGGAAGCTGATTGGTTTCTGTGCAGAAGTGAGCCTGATTTTGCACTCTCCAGCTTTAATAAATAAACCATAATGTGTCGTTATTGTAATTGTATGTTTCCACAGCTTATTAAATGTCCTTCATTTCCCCCCAGATGGGGAGGTTATTGTCAGGAATCCTCCCATGTATAATCTATTTTCCTCTATATAAGGATTCCTATGACTACTAGAGCTGATATTTACATACTGTGTATGCTTTGGGAAGCAGGAAATTCCTCTGCTACTTATGACTGGCTGTCGGCTTTCACAACTTCCCAACAAGATAGCTTGGGCAGATTAAGACTCATGTCTGGGAATATCCCCCCCCCCAAATCAACCTGGTGGCTGAAAAAACAAAAAAAAAATTGATTCCCCCATCTACATAAGAGATTGATGGAGTGATCCTCCCTACTGTGCCATTGTATTCAGACAGTGGGGAATCCTCCGCTATCAGAATATATTGCTTAATAAATATTCCCATTAGAGAGAAGCTGATCATTAGATTGACTTCTCTCTTGGGAGCAGCCACAGATGGATCAAAATTCAGCCAGTCCCTGGTAAATGGCCAAATGTTGGTCCATCTACGGCCACCTTCAGTCTCAGTCTTAACATGTGTAGGAATGTACAGAACTGGTTACTGAGTGTTGGGCTTTTTTTTTTTACTGTCACCTCTCTCTTCTGGTCTCAAGGATGGCGTCTGCTGATCCGAGTAAGGAACCGGAATGTCCCATCTGTCTGAACATTTATATAGATGCAGTAACACTGAAATGTGGACACGACTTCTGCCAGGACTGTATTGGTCGTGTGTTGGATACACAGGAGGGGTCTGGAGGTTATTCCTGTCCTGAATGCAGAGAAGAGTTCCAGGAGCGGCCTGAACTCCAGCCGAACATAAGACTGCGTAACATAGTGGAGAATCTTCTGTCTGCTCGGCCAGCTCAGGGGTACTTTGGGGTCTTTACTTATTATATTGACACTCCTATACCTGCTATGATATCCGATCTGAACAGGAAATGCTCTGTCCATAAGAAACTACTAGAGTATTACTGCACTGAGGACTCCACCTGTATCTGTGTGTCCTGCAAGCTGGATGGAGAACATCGGGGACACCAGATGGAGACTCTGGATGAGGCCTCTGAGATGAAGAAGGGACAACTGAGAAATGTTCTGCAGAAACTGATGACAGGGAAAGAGGAAACGGAGAAAAGAGTCCAGAGTTTGCAGGAACACAGGAGGAAAGTACAAGGAAAAGCAGATGATAAAACTATGAGAGTCACTGCCCTGTTCAGAGACCTCAGGAAACGTCTGGAAGAGCTGGAGAAGAGAGTCAAAAGTGACATCTCTGGGAAGGCAGAGCGGGTCTCTCTATTACTGTCTGATATGATCCAACAGCTGGAGATAAAGAAGGGGGAGCTGTCAAGGAAGATGGTTGCCATTGAGGAGCTGTGTAACATGACAGATCCACTGACTGTCCTACAGAAATCAGACACAGGTGACTTGTGTGATACTAAGGATGGAGATGAGGACAGAGAGAGACATGATAGACTCCTCCATGATGGAGGGGATCTGGATTTGACGGGGATCTCACACACATTACACACGGGTTTATCTGATATCACATCTTGGGTAAATGTACAGAAATGTACATGCACACGTGTCTATCCACATTCTACTACACAGGACAAAGATCATATCGATGCTAAACAATTCAGGAGACCACCCCAACCCACCCCCACCATACAACGCTCACACTGCCAGGCTGGAGGACCAAATATTGGGTCTGTACAGCAGACATCAGGGGTGTGGAGGTTTATAGACCTATTACTGGATGTGAGGACAGCATATAATCTTCTACATATATCAGATGACAGGAAAACTGTATCCTGGTCATCAGATCCGAGTCGGCCAGAGAGGTTTCAGTGTCCTCAGGTGATAAGCAGTCAGAGTTTCTCCTCAGGGAGACATTACTGGGAAGTGGATGTTGGGGAGTCATTATTTTGGATAGTCGGGATGTGTTACCCCAGTATAGACAGGAAAGGAGATCAGTCACAGATTGGATGTAATAATAAGTCCTGGGGTTTGTGGAGATTTGATAATCAGTACTGGGCGATATATGACAGGAAGAAGGCCCAATTACCCAGCTCTGTCTCCAGTAACAGAGTCAGGATATATCTGGATTATGAGGCCGGGCGGATTTCCTTTTATGATCTGTGTGACCCAATCCGACACCTCTTCAGCTTCTCCGCCACCTTCACTGAGCCCCTCCATGCTTGTTTATGGGTAAGGCTAGGTTCCTGTATAAAGATATCTGGGGGGAATCAAATGTGAGGGATCTGTCCGGAGACTGGCGATATCACAGGGCTGAGAATCTGATTTGGTGTAGTACTTGACTGATAGCTGGAGGCATTGAACAGGAACCAAGATAACGGATATATGTATAAAGCTGCAGACTCCGGGGGCCATCTTTATCCTAAACCTCACTTCTCTACCTAGTGTGTCACTGACCAGGAACAAGCTTGGTTCTTGTACACTGCTTCCAGTTATCAGCCAACATAACTGATATATGTATAAAGCTGCAGACTCCGGGGCCATCATCTTCATAGTAAACCTCACTCCTACCTAGTGTGCTAGTGTGTCACTGACCAGGAACCTGCATGCAGGAGGTCAGATTCTGTAGGCTTCACTTTCTGCATGCTTGTTCTGGGTGAGTGAAACACAAGGTAATATGGTCAGGATTGAGATGACAACCCGGGAGCCTTCACCTTTTACAGTGTATCTGAAGTCCATTTGTTTCAGTCTTGGAGGGATTAGAACCTCAGTCAGATTTTTAGTTCTTTTGTGCCCCTGTTTGTAGATTTTCCATTTTTATCCTGTTTGGTAAAATGTTGACATAGAACAGGAAGTAAGAAGAGATCTCTTTACTGGAGCCCCAGATAAAAATCCTGACAGGGGTTCTAATCACCCCCCCCATCCATCCATCCATTCAAAACTAGAACATACAGGTTTTATTTAGGCACGCACTTTAATAGCCACAATAATTCCTAAACTTCCAATCCATTTATCTGGGATTTCTCCTCACGTCGCTGTGATGATTGCCACTATTAATACAGGCAGTGCTATTCTTGTTCCTATTGGTTATAATATATAGGGGGCGGGATTGATATCTGCCACTATCAATGGTATTTTCTTTCCATAATAAATGTGTACATGATGAACAGATGTCGGTGATTTTATTTTGACCGTAGATAATTTTGTCCTGGGTGGGCGGGGTTCAGCAGCAGGTACAAAGTAAAAATGAATTTAATGCAATTTGTTTTATTTAAAATGACAAGGACTGGAAAAAGGGGAAAAAAAAACTGTGTTGCTTATAGTAAGCAATCGCATCCTTAATGCTATTTTCTCAGATCCTCTTAAAAATTTAACCCGATTTCCGTTTTGCCTCCTTCCAGTTTTTATGAACGTTGCCTGGTGAGGTTGGCTATTGTCCAGTCTAAGGCCTGGTATACACTGTTGCGCTTTTTTTTTTTTTTTTTTTTTCGTTCAGCCAGACAGATCACTGTACTAACACATGCAGTGTTAGTACAGCGATCTTCCCCACTGTGCTATAGTGCTATAGACAGGGGGGATGCCCCCACCAGAACACAGCGGTCAGGGCTCTCAGCCATTGGAGGAGCTATCACAGGGTGGTGCACTGTAATAGCCAATCTTACTGGGCAGGTGCAAAGGGGCGCCATCTTGTGGAAAGCAGCACACTCACTGATTTTTAACCCAGTATACCAAACGAGAGAAGTGGTACTGTGCTGAGTCCATACATACAAAACATACCTCTAAACCTGAGAACAAGGGGTATGCCAAGACAAAAGAGGGTTTCACCATGTCAGATTCAAACCGTGTAGTTGCCACATCCCTAATATATGGTTAAGAAAAAGAGTGATTTCCCCCTTCATTCGGACTTTTAAGGCAACATACACTTGGATAGTGAAAAGAGTCAAATGTATTGAATATACGTAATAATATTTGATTAAAAAAATGATCGATGTTTGTACAAAAAATTACATGCAAAAACAATTTACATGAACAGTTTACAACACGGTAATACTCTCCAGTATAAAGTGATCCCTGGTACCCAACGCGTTTCTGGTTAAACGCCTTCATCAGGAGTATAGGATAAGAGTAAAGCTGGCCATACACCTATAGATTATCTGCAGATTTTCTATGGTTAGATAGAAAATGTGCACCAGATCTCTCCATGTTCGCTAAACTATGTGGATGGAGGAATCTCCCACTTTTTCCATCTAACCATAGAAAATCTGCAGATAAACTATAGGTGTATGGCCAGCCTAAGTATAGTCACAATTTTTTTTTTTTTTTACATGCAATAATAATTCCACAACAAAACCAAAATATTTTGTTTTTGATTTCGCCGCTTCCTGTTTGGTGCCCATCTATGCCCCCTCTCGTACAGTTGCTTCACCTATTTCTTATTTTGTTGTGGAATCATTATTGCATGTAAAAAAACAAATTGTGACTATACTTACTCTTATCCTATACCCCTGACGAAGGTGTTTAACCAGAAATGTGTCGGGTACCTGGGGTTCCCTTTTATACTGGAGAGTTATTACTGTTTTGTCATACAGCTCATGTAAATTTATTTATTTTTTTCTTCTTTCCTTTTTTTTGTATGTAGTGTGGTGTGTTTTTTTTTTTTTTTTTTTATCGCTCATTTTTACGAGCGAATATTTTTATGTATATTCAATAAATTTGACTTTTTTTTTTTTTCTCTCATTATCCAAGTGTATGTTACCTTAAATGTCCCAATGAAGGGGGATCTCTTTTTCTTAACCAAGGAGAGAATAACCTGCGGTTGTGGGAGGGGCTTAAGGGCCATTGGGGAGAGACTGCGGATGGATTACAGGAGATAATCGGAGACTGCGGATGGATTACCCTTATCTTAGGGTCCCTACTCCCCTCTTAAATCAATGACCCCCCCCCCCCCCCCCCCGGCAGATCCTTTCCAGTAGATGGCAGGGCAGTCTGTGGTGTGGAGTTGTCACGCACTGACCTTAACTTTCTGCTGCAGTCCAGGGCACTGATGGTAGGAATTGATCCTCTTCCCGCTCCCCCTCCTTGCAGTATATTTAAAATAAATGAAAAAGGTGCCTTTGTGTCACCACACAGTGTGCACCGGGTCAGCGGACCGCCCTGCCGAGCACCCTGTCCCCTGCCCGTGCTGACCTGAGATGTCAGCGGAGCACCTGCCTGAGCCGAGATCTAAATCGGCGTGGATGGAGGAGGGGGAGGCTGGCAGTGGCTGGATCAATACAGGAGCTTGCCTTGTCCCCATCCATTGACAATTACGGATTGGATGGGGACAAGTGCAAAGCTCCCTTCTTGTTTTTGTGGGGGGAAAAAAAAAAACTCTGCTCTGGGTTCTGATACCCCAACCCCCCCCCACCCCCTATCTAAGTCCATGACTGTGTGTATGTTGTAGGTGTTGTAGTGTGGACAGATGACGGAGGGTATACAGTCTCAGGAAGTGGAAATATTGATGAGATGGATTACTAGAATCACCATTACCCCTTCAGTCCCACCACCTCTATAATGCTTGGAGAAGAGAATTTTATATTTCCTCTACGGTCAATCATTTTGATAAAGAAACTATGTTTATATGGGGGGGGGGGAAGCCCTTTCATCCTAAATAAAAAAAAAAAAAAAAAAAAAAATCACCCCAATGTAAAAGTGTAGAAAACTATATCTATATTTATTTATTTTCAAACATTAACCACAGTACACAATTTGAAGTTTTTGTATCACTTTTTTTTCAAATGGCGCTTTCTTTTGGTGGCATTTCATCACCACTTTATTACTTTATTATTTATGGTGTTTAAAGTAGAAATATGTTATTTATATAGAGGTTTAACCTTAAACTACGTAGAGGGTTCTTTACTGTAAGAGCGGCAAGGATGTGGAATTCCCTTCCACAGTCGGTGGTCTCAGCGGGGAGCATCAATGGTTTCAAGAAACTATTAGATAAGCACCTGAACGACCACAACATACAGGGATATACAATGTAATACTGACATATAATCACACACATAGGTTGGACTTGTGCCTTTTTTTTTTTTTTTTTCAACGTCCCCTATTATATACCGTATATACTCAAGTATAAGTTGAGTTTTTCAGCACTTTTTTTTTTTTTTTGTGCTGAAAGTGTCCCCCTCGACTTATGCTCGAGTCAAGCACTTTTCTGCAGCAAAAAAATTCATTTTCTGAACCAATTTTGGGGCCCCGTATCTCAGGGCCACTTGTTGCTAGGAACCCCAAATTTGGTGTGCAAACCCAGTGGAACTGGTACCACAACATATCCAAAGCTGGGGTTCCTAGAACCAAGTGGCCATGAGATACGGGGCCCCAAATCTGGTTCAGAAAATGTCATTCTCTGCTGCAGAAAAGTGCTTGACATTTTCTGAACCAATTTTTGGAGCCCTGTATCTCGGGGCCACTTGGTGCTAGAAACCCCAGCTTTGGATATTTTATGGTGCTAGTTCCACTGGGTTTGCACACTAAGTGGCCCTGAGATACGGGGCCCCAAAGTCTGTCAACTGTGTCCATTTGCAGCAATGTCATTTTGGGACCCTTTGGGTTCAGAGACCCCAAATTTTGGCTGCAGCTAGGGGGCATCTAGGAACCCTTAACTACAGAGTTTGAAGTTCAGGGGACCTATGGCTGCAAATGGGCACAGTGAGGCTGCAAATGGGCATTGTTGACCCTCTTTTCCACTTGCAGTAGCTGCGCATTTCTGACCCTCGTCTTATACTCGGGTCACTAAGTTTTTCCCTTTTTTTTTTTTTTTTTTTTTTATACTCAGATCGACTTATACTCGAGTATATACGGTAACTATATATGTTATAACACACATTCAATAAAAAGTATGATTTCTTTATAAATACCAAAATGTATTCTGCTACATACGTTTGGTAAAAATATTTTAATAAATGTATACTACTAGGTTTGGGTGAGCCTGGGTTCAACCCCTTTAACCAGTTAGGGACCGGGCCTATTTTTCATTGTTGGTGTTTACAAGTTAAAAGCAGTTTCTTTTGCTAGAAAAATGATTTAGAACCCCCAAACATTATATATAATTTTTTTTTTTTTTTAGACACCATAGAGAATAAAATGGCGGTCCTTTCAATACTTTGTCACACCGTATTTGCACAGTGATCTTGCAAGCGCAATTTGTTTTGAAAAATTTTTTTTTTACTTGAACAGAAAAGTTAGCCCAATTTCATTTATTTTTTTTATATATTGTGAAAGATAAAATTACGCCGAGTAAATTGTTACCCAACATGTCACGCTTCAAAATTGCACCTGCTCATGGAATGGCAACAAACTTTTACCCTTTAAAAATCTCCATAGGCGATGTTTAAAAATTTCTACAGGTTACCAGCTTTAAGTTAGAGGAGTTCTTTTGCTAGACTAATTGCTCTCGCTCTAATGATTGTGGCGATACCTCACATGTGTGGTTCGAACACCATTTTCATATGCGGGGGGCCGACTTATGTATGTGTTCGCTTCTGGGGACGGGGCGCTTTTTAACTTTTTTTTTTTTTTTTTTTTTTTATAAAAAAGCGTTTTGGGTCACTTTTATTCCTATTACAAGGAATGTAAACATCCCTTGTAATAGAAAAAAAAAGCATGACAGGACCTCTTAAATGTGAGATCTGGGGTCAAAAAGGCCTCACATCTCATATTTTCCCTAAAGTGTAAAAAGTGTCCCCTTTTATAAGACTGGAAGGCGGAAGTGCTGTTTGACGTCGCTTCTACCCTCAAGTTATAGAGCCGAGTGGGGGCCAGGTTTCCCTCACTTGGCAACCAGCTTGTGAGGGGAGAGGACCTGATCGTCTCTGCTGCTACCGACAGCTCCAGTAAGCGGAGACGACCGAAGCATGGCTAAGTGGGCAGTTCTCCAGCTCTACGTGGCTATCTTCCGAATTTTAAGGTCTTAATTTCGGAGACCATAATTGGTCTCCAATCTCTGACAAGGGTCAGCTGGGGATTAGCGGCGATGAATTGACCAGCATATAAATTTATTTGGTGCACAATAGATCTGAATAGTGCTGCAGAAGTGGTGAGTTCCCAATTAGGATTGGCAAATGCAGCAGGAAGGGCTCGATGGACCTGTGTTTGTCTTCTTCTTGGTGGCAGCGGGACACTACTCATGCTTGCCACCTCACCAGCTTGAACTGCACTTATGGGACTCGCCACGTCACCACGTGATACTGCAGTGCTGGATGTACGACCAGGGTGTACTAGGCCGCTGGTGCTTGTTAGTTCACCAGAAGGAATAGCGGCGCTAGTACAGCTCTGCTCCATACGAGAGCCCTGCTGTTCTTGCACCTCAACGACAGCAGAAGAAGATCGGGGTCTGGTACGCCTGACCTTGGCAGGGACCACAACTCCGTCGTCAGAGCCATGTAGAGCCGGAGAACTGCCCACACTACATAGGGAGCGCTGGTAACATAGTGTGGGACTTGGTGTCATCCTTATTCGGAAAGGGGTACCACTTGTATGTGGACAATTATTACACAAGCGTTCCACTTTAGTCACCTTTTTGATTAAGGAATTGGCGCATGTGGCATCTAATCACTGGGGCTTCCCCCAATGGCTTGTAGAATCTCAACTTAGATGGGGGGAGAGAGCCTGCTTGAAGTGTAATAATTTGTTAGCAGTGAAGGGATTCACGGAATGTTTGTTCTGTCCTCGCTTCACGTAGACACAGCAGTCCAAATTCCTACTGCAACTGGTGTTGTGGAAAAACCCCTCTGTGTCCACGGATATAACCTTACTATGGGAGGGGTGGACCTCAATGACCTGTAGTTGGTACCGTACCTAATTGCTTGTAAGGCCAGATGCTGGTACAAAAAAGTGTGAGTCTATTTCAATTGTCTTTGCTGAATGCTCATGTGCTATACAAAGCTTCAGGACAGACTGGATCCTTCCTTAAATTCCAGGAAGAGATCGTCGGAGCCCTTCTGTTTCCAGACGGTGCTCTTGCCCAACTTCCCAACGTAAATGCAGTGAGCCGGCTGCATGAGAGGCATTTTCCTTTTTGTCCTCCCTGGTACCCCTACCCAAAGAACACCCCAAAGAAGATATTGTGTCTGCAGCAAACGCGGATTTAGG
The DNA here is from genome assembly GCF_042186555.1 of Aquarana catesbeiana. Taxonomy (NCBI): domain Eukaryota; kingdom Metazoa; phylum Chordata; class Amphibia; order Anura; family Ranidae; genus Aquarana; species Aquarana catesbeiana. Next base: position 958,480,936 of record NC_133324.1, read on the forward strand.
TGTGACACCCGCTTTTATTGTCCCTCCTGTCCTGACCAACCTGGTCTCTGCATTGGTGAATGTTTCAAGTGCTACCACACACTAGTTGTGTATTAGCGTAGGGAACAGCACCACACAGTCATAGGCACACTAACACAGGGTCTTCGGGTCTCGAAAGTTGTGATGGCCATCACATTTTGAGAGACCCTAATCTGCAACGTTCAGGTTGAAGTCTCTCACTCGCTCTCGCGCTCTTATGTTTTATATCTATCGTTTCTCTCTCTGTTTTATTTTTACTATGTTTTATTGTATTTGCTTTGCAGGTATGGTATGCTATACTGTAATGTTTGTTTTATTGTTAACCATCATTTGCTTAGCAGGTATGCCATTGAGCTGCAGCACGGGTTTATTTATCTTGACAGCAACAGTGTTTGCTCCCATGATACATAAAGCCATGACTCCAGTGCTGTCGGAGGTGATTTCACCACCACAGTTAAAAAAAAAAAAAAGAAAAAAAAAGAGCATATATGCCGAAGCATGGGGGCAGGGGTGGAGGAGTTATTTGCTCCTAACATTAGGGGTGGATTGCCCCAATGCTTCGGCATATATTTTTTAAGGCACAGATTGCAATGTTTTATTGTATTTGCTTTGCAGGTATGGTAAGTCTTATGCCCCGTACACACGGTCGGATTTTCCGATGGAAAATATCCGATCGGAGCGTGTTGTCGGAAATTCCGACCGTGTGTGGGCTCCATCGGACATTTTCCATCGGATTTTCCGACACACAGTTTGAGAGCAGGATATAAAATTTTGTTTGTCGGAATGTTCGAACAAAGTCCGACCGTGTGTACGGGGCATAACTGTTATACTGTAATGTTACTTTGTTTTATTGTTAACCATCATTTGCTTAGCAGGTACGCCATTCAGCTGCAGCACTGATTTATTTATCTTGACAGCAACAATGTTTGCTCCCACTATACGTAAAGCCGTGACGCCAGTGCTGTTAAAGGTGATTTCACCACCACAGTTAAAAAAAAAATAAAATAAAAAAATAAAAAAAACTGCATGAATAGAAAAGAACATTACAATGTATGCCCAACAAGGACCAGCAATGTACTGGTATGTTGCTGGACTTTTGAGTGGTTATACCAGAATGATCATCTTGGTATCATTCTTTTCAGCCAGCGGTTGGCTTTAGGGTTGTCCTGATACCGAGCATTTGCGCGAGTACTTGTACTCGCACAAATGCTCCCGATGCCTTAGCCGATACCTTGAAATGGGAGAACTCATCAGCGGGCGGAGTCGAGAGCTGAGCGGAGAGCGAGTCCTCCAAGTCCTCAAGCAGGCCAGGTAGTGCAGGCAGAGTGCAGGGATCGGCGACTGGAGCCGTCACATTCGGTAATGGAAGTGACACTCCGTGTTGCCGTTAAACTGTTGTCAGTGCTTAGAAATCCCGACGCCCATCTTGGTACACCCAGCCAGCAGCGGACATCTTGTTACACCCAGCCCATATAGTTCAGGCTGGGTGTAACAAGATGTCCGCTGCTGCTTTATTGAGGCCGAGGTGTACCAAGATGGGCGTTGCAGAGGCAGCATAGATAAAAAAAAAAAAAAAAAGTAAATGCTCTTGTCTCATGCCCATAAGTGCCACTGCCAGCCGTCAATCAATGCTCATCAGTGCCCATCCAGCCGGTGCCACTGCCAGCCATCAGTGTGCCACCTATCAGTGCTTGCCACATATCAGTGCCCATTAGTGTGTGCCCCATCAGTGCCCATCAGTCAGTGCCACCTTTCAGAGCCACTGCCCAGCCAACAGTGTGTGCCTCCTGTCAGTGCTCAGCGGTGCTGCATAATCAGTGCCACCTATTAGTGCACTGCTCATCAGTGTCATCTATCAGTGCGTGCCACCTATCAGTGCCCAGCCATCAGTGTGTGCCACCTATCAGATGACACTGAGTGATGAGCCGTGAGCACTATCGGTGCCCATCCATCAGTGCGTGCCACCTATCAGTGCCACTTAATCCTATCAGTGCACAACAGTGCTGCATATTAGGGCCTCCTCATCAGTGCCACCCAATCCTATCAGTGCTGCATATTAGTGCCTCCTTATCAGTGCAGCCTCATTATCAGTAGCACACATCAGTGAAGGAGAAAAAGTACTTATTTACAAAATTTTGTGACAGAAACTAAGAAAGGCTTCCTTTTTTTTTTTTTTTTTTTTTTTAACGATAAATAATAAAACCCAGCAGTGATAAAATAAATACCACCAAAAGAAGCTCTATTTGTGTGAAAAAAAATAATTTGAATACAGTGTAGCATGATTGCGCAATTGTCATTCAAAGTGTGACAGGGCTGAATAGCTGAAAATTGGCCTGGGCAGGAAGGGGGTGAGAGTGCATGATATAGAAGTAGTTAAACAATGGACACTTTGTGCTTAATTGTTTTTTGTTTTCACCCAAGGTCGAGCAAATTATCAGAGCCTCTCGGTGCACACTGCACAGAGACACCAGCAGAATGTCAGCTGTGTGGAAGTATTTTAAAATTAACGAGCACAACCCACGGATTGCAGACTTTGTTCTGCAAAATTATCCAAAGGTGGTACAAAAATCAGTTCTTGCAATACCAGTAACCTGATAAATCATTTGAAATGAAAACATAAAAGTGAGCATGGAGAATTTACCGCTATCACTAGCAGCAGTAGCACTCAGCAGCCAACTCTGCAGCAAACTTTTGCCAGAAGAGAAAAGCTGTCAAGAGACAACCCCAGAGCTGTAAAAATAACAGAGGCGCTCACCCAATTTATTATTCTGGATGATCAACCTCTTTCAATTGTTGAGAACATGGGTTTCCATCGATTTCTTAATGTGTTGGAGCCGAAGTATGACATTCCCAGTCGCCATTACATAACAGACATCATCTTACCAAAGATCCACGGCACGGTTAAAAAGCACATTACCATCATGTTGCAGAAGGACATAAAGGCAATTCGCTTCACCACCGACATCTGGAGCAGTAGTGTGAGTCCACCGTCTCTCATCAGCTTTACGGCGCAGTGGATAGATGGCGAATTCTCTTTGCGTCAGGTCATGCTCCACGCTACGAAATTTGAGGGCTCCCACACTGGTCAAGCAATAGCCAACATCCTTGAGGAAATGCTTCAGACTTGGGAAATTCCCAAAAGTTCTGTTCATGTTGTGGTCCGGGACAGTGCCAAAAACATGATAAAAGGTATGGAAGATGCTGGACTTCCCAGTATTTCATGTGTGGCACATACACTGCAGCTTGCAGTCTCAGAGGGACTGTTATCACAGCGCAGCATTGCAGATGCTGTGGGAGTCGGGTGCAGAATAATTGGCCACTTCAAGCATTCTAACTTGGCATACTCTTGGCTGCAGGACATCCAGATACAGCTTGGTCAGCCAGTAAGAAGATTCCAGCAAGACGTGCAGACTCAAAGAAAGTGTTTCACCGCTCAGGTAGGTCTGAACCCAGGTGTATAATTGGTGTGAATCCTTCAGAGATGAAGAGTCCCAGGTGCTGGCTTAATGCAAGGTAGAGCAGAGCTTTGAACGAGAAAATCTGGATGCCGCACACCGGATAAAGTTGAAAAAACGTCTTTATTGTAAAAACTGGATCACCAAAAATACAGGACAATCTGGCAGGATGTACAGGCTCACTGACGCATTTCGCGTTCATGAGTGCGAAACTCATCAGCTGAGCCTGTACATCCTGCCAGATTGTCCTGTATTTTTGGTGATCCAGTTTTTACAATAAAGACGTTTTTTCAACTTTATCCGGTGTGCGGCATCCAGATTTTCTCGTTCAAAGCTCTGCAAGATGTGCAGACTCGTTGGAACAGCACATTTTACATGCTGAAGCCTCTGAGCAGAAACGGGCCCTTGGAGTGTATGTGTCTGTATATGAGCTCCCTGCCACCATTACTGCAAACCAGTGGAATCTGATGGAGAAGATGGTCAATATCTCGGCTCCCTTTGAAGAGATGACTCGCCAAGTGAGTTGTTGAGATGCATTTGCCTCTGATGTAATTCCTGCAGTAACAGTGCTACAGAAAGTATTATCAAAAGTGGATGAGGACCAAGGTATCAAAACAATGAAGAACACTTAGAGAAGCTCTTCTGCAAAGCAGCAAGTAGATACTGAGCAAAACCCACTTTACTGTATCGCAACTTTACTCGATCCAAGGTAATGTTAATTTTTTTCTGTTATTAAATGTAATTGTTTTCTTAATTCACAGAAAGAATATGCTGCATTCATTCATTGTTTATTTTTTTTCTTCTAGGTATAAAGATCGATTTTTCTGTAATTCAGACACCTCCAGGGAGGCAAAGGAAATGTTAATGCTGGAACTGCAAAACATTTTTGAAGAGACAATTGTATCTGAGGAGCAGGAAGAACCAGCTTCCAAAAGGCCTCACCGTGACCAACCAGGTACCAGTCTGGACAGTGTATTTCCAGAAATTGCCGGTGAAGGTTCATCTACGTCTGAGAGCAGTGCTCCAAAAGCTGCTACTATACAGCTGGAAGCTTACCTGGGAGAGATCACTGTACCTCGTTCAAAGAAACCCCTGAAGTACTGGGCAGTTCATAAAGTAAGATTTCCAACTCTGGCTAAAATGGCCCAAAAATATCTCTCTGCCCCATGCAGTGGTGTGGAAAATGAAAGACTGTTTAGCTTAGCGTCTAATGTCCTTCCTGATGGCAGAAACAGGCTTATGGCTGAACATGCAGAGATGCTTTTATTCCTTAAAAAGAATTTGCCACTAACTTTTGAGAAATAATTCTATTAGCCTGTAACTTTTGGTTGGTTGTGTGATTATTTATTTATTTTTTTTTTTTTTACATTTGTTATTGTTGTTAATATATTTTGATGTTGTAAAATATATTTTTTTGTATTTATCAACATGTTCTGTGATAATTCTTTGAGCAAATAAAACCGATTTTATTTTGTGTCGTGAGTTACAGTTCTTCATAATTGGGCCCCTTTCACAGGATCGGGACCGTTCAGGTCCGCCTGTCATTTTTGATGGCGGACCTGGACATGCGCTCCAAGTTAGCCTACGGAGCGACAGATGTCAGCGGAGACATGTCCGCTGACATCCGACCTCGTCCGAACCGCTAAAAGCAGACGGATGGCCCTACGTCCAGGTCTGTCGCTATCGGATCGGGTGAGATCTGATAAAAATGGACATGCTGTCCATTTTCGTCCGATCCCTCCATAGGCGGCAGGGGCGCCGGACAAGCCCCTCCCCGCTCAGTGAGCAGAGAGGGACCTGTCATCCGCCGGCTCAGCGGGGATCAACGGACAGATCTCCCGCTGAGCCGGCAGACCGAGGCAGGCTCCGTGGAAACAGAGTACGCCTCGTGTGAATGAGGGCTTATAAAGAAGATAATATCATTAGTCTGTATTGTGGTTTGAAAACTGTCACATGACATTAAAAAAAAGTATTGGTAATCGGTATCGGCGAGTACTTGGGGAAAAAAAAGTATCGGTACTTGTACTCGGTCTTAAAGTGGTATCGGGACAGCCCTAGTTGGCTTTCATATAAAAGCAATCCTAGCTTCTCCCTTGGTTTTCTCCGGCTCTCCTGTCCCCACAGGGAACCTCAGAATGCTGCCGGTGATTCAGCCAGCTGACCATAGAGCTGATCAGAGACCAGAGTGGCTCCAATCATCTCTATGGCCTAAGAAACCGGAAGCTACGAGCATTTCATGACTTAGATTTCGCTGGATGTAAATAGCACCATTGGGAAATTGGGGAAGCATTTTATCACACCAATCTTGGTGTGGTCAGATGCTTTGAGGGCAGAGGAGAGATCTAGGGTCTAATAGACCCCAATTTTTTTCAAAAAAAGAGTACCTGTCACTACCTATTGCTATCAGAGGGGGTATTTACATTCCCTGAGATAACGATAAAAACAAAATGAAAGGAACAGTTTAAAAATATAATAAAAAAGCAAAATAAATAATAAAAAAAAGCACCCCTGTCCCCCCGTGCTCACGCGTAAAGGCGAACGCAAGTGTCGGTTTGGTGTCATAAACAGCATATGTACCATGCATGTGAGGTATCGCCGCGAAGGTCAGATCGAAGGCAGTAATTTTAGCAGTAGACCTCCTCTGTAGATCTAAAATGGTAACCTGTAATGGCTTTTTTAAATGTATGTACTTTGTGCGTAATTGTGAAGCATGTCGTGTTTGGTATCCAGGTACTCGGAGTAAGATCATCTTTTTTTTTTTTTTATTTCATCAAACATTTGGGTAATCTACTGTGTTTTAGTACATTAAAATTAAAAAGTGTGTTTTTTGAAAAAAAAAACAAAAAAAAAAAAAACATTAAAAAATTGCTGTGCAAATACTGTGTGGAAAAAAAAAAAAAAAAATTGCAACACCCACCATTTTAATCTGTAGGGCCTTTACTTTAAAAATATATACAGTCGGGTCCATAAATATTGGGACATCGACACAATTCTAATCTTTTTGGCTCTATACACCACCACAATGGATTTGAAATGAAATGAACAAGATGTGCTTTAACTGCAGACTTTCAGCTTTAATTTGAGGGTATTTACATCCAAATCAGGTGAACGGTGTAGGAATTACAACAGTTTGTATATGTGCCTCCCACTTTTTAAGGGACCAAAAGTAATGGGACAGATTAACAATCATCCATCAAACTTTCACTTTTTAATACTTTGTTGCAAATTCTTTGCAGACAATTACAGCCTGAAGTCTGGAACGCATAGACATCATCAGACACTGGGTGTCATCCCTGGTGATGCTCTGCCAGGCCTCTACTGCAACTGTCTTCAGTTCCTCCTTGTTCTTGGGGCATTTTCCCTTCAGTTTTGTCTTCAGCAAGTGAAATGCATGCTCAATCGGATTCAGGTCAGATGATTAACTTGGTCATTGCATAACATTCCACTTCTTTCCCTTAAAAAAAAAAAAAAAAAAAATTAATGTAAACTAAAAATGTCAGAAAGGGCTTTGTCTTCAAGTGGTTAGAAGAGTGGGTGATGTGTGACATAAGCTTCTAAATGTTGTGCATAAAATGCCAGGACAGTTCAAACCCCCCCCCCCCCCCAAATGACCCCATTTTGGAAAGTAGACATCTCAAGCTATTTGCTGAGAGGCATGTCGAGTCCATGGAATATTTTGTCAAAAGTTTTGGGAAAATTACACTTTTTTATTTATTTATTTTTTACACAAAGTTGTCACTAAATGATATATTGTTCAAACATGGCATGGTTATATGTGGAATTACACCCCAAAATACATTCTGCTGCTTCTCTTATGTACAGGGATACCTCATGTGTGAGACTTTTTGGGAGCCTAGCCGCGTACGGGACCACGAAAACCAAGCACCACCTTCAGGCTTTCTAAGGGCGTAAAATTGTGATTTTACTCCTCACTACCTATCACAGTTACGGAGGCCCTGAAATGTCCAGATAGCACAAACTCCCCCCCCAAATGACCCCATTTTGGAAAGTAGACACCCCAAGGTATTTGCTAAGAGGCATGGTGAGTAGTGACAACTTTGTGTCTCTTTTTTTGTCATTTTTCAATCACTTGTGACAAAAAAATTAAATATTCAATGGGCTCAACATGCCTCTAGGCAATTTCCTTCCAAAATGGGGTCATTTGGGGGGGGGGGGTTTGTACTGCCCTGCCATTTTAGCACCTCAAGAAATGACATAGGCAGTCATAAACTAAAAGCTGCGTAAATTCCAGAAAATGTACCCTAGTTTGTAGACGCTATAACTTTTGCGCAAACCAATAAATATACGCTTATTGACATTTTTTTTACCAAAGACATGTGGCCGAATACATTTTGTCCTAAATGTATGACTAAAATTGATTTATTAATTTATTTTTTTTGTAAAAAAAAGTAGAAAATTATTTTTTTCAAAATTTTCGTTTTTTTCCATTTATATCGCAAAAAATAAAAATCGCAGAGCCAATCAAATACCATCAAAAGAAAGCTCTATTTGTGGGGGAAAAAAGGACGTAAGTTTTGTTTGGGTACAACATTGCATGACCGCGCAATTACCAGTTAAAGTGACACAGTGCCAAATTGTAAAAAGTCCTCTGGTCCTTGAGCTGCCAAATCCTCCGGGGCTGAAGTGGTTAACTCTATCCAAAATGAGAAGAATTTTTTTTTTTTACTTTAGTTGTGTCCTGGAGCGTTAGCAGTAGGAACGAGCTTCGAGTTGAACCCATGTTCGACCGTTCGAATTGCGAACGATATGGGCTGTTCACGCCAAATTCGAGTGGCGCGTCACGGCCCATAATTCACTGCGGCAGCGCAGTGAAATATTGCTGGCTGATCATTGGCCAAGCATGCACTATGACCCGCATGATTGGCCAATCACAGCGCCGTCTGTACAGAGAGCCGTAACTGGCCAAAGCCAGGGTGGGTTTGGGGGTTTAGTACACGCCCCACATTATATAAGGCCGCCTGCATGTCGGCCCTGTGTAGTGTGTGTTGCGGCGTTGAGGGAGACAGAGAGACAGTGTCATTTGATTTCAGTTGGATAGAGTAGGCAGGCAAGTCAGTTAGCTGCACTTACAGTGTATTGTGTGTGTGTGTGTGTGTGTGTGTGTGTGTGTGTGTGTGTATATATATATATATATATATATATATATATATATATATATATAGTGTTATACATACACACACTGTATTCAGTTTTTAGCTAGATCCGTTCCTGTTCTCTGACAGGCAGGCAGGTGTTTTTTACAGTATTTACAGCTACCTGAAGAAAATTGCTGGTGTTCTTCTTCTGATCCTATTAGCTACGGTATTTACAGTTAGTGTAGTGCATCCTCTGCACAGTGTGCACCTAAAGCTAACTGAAGACAATTGGTGGTGTTCTTCTGATCCTATTAGTACCACAGGCAGGCAGTTGATTCTGCTAGCTGCAGTATCTGTGTATGTATGTATGTGTAATATATATATATGCGTGTGTGTGTGTGTGTGTGTATAGATATAATATATGAGAGAGAGAGATATATCTATATCTATATATGAGAAGTGAGACTTTACATGAAGCACACAGCAGCACAACGCAGGTCAAGTGACCAAAATTCATTTATTTGGTATAATCCATGGTGTGTAAAAAACATTTTGGGCATCCAACCTCTAAAATGCTATGGGCATCAAGCCTCTATATAATAAACCATGGATTGATTATACATAAAATACACATAAGTTGCACAATAAGTCATGATCCCTGGACAGTGTTTTTGATATTGCTGATCTGTCTGCATTTGCTCACCTCCGTTGGCTGCGGTGTTTCATTTGGGTCTCCTACCCCTCTCCCAGCCCATGGGTGTCAGGGAGGGGGCGGATACATGGTCCTTCCCTCTCTGCGTCACGTCACATCCACCAGTCTCAGGGCGTCCCTGTGGCGCTATGTTTCCGGTGGTGTGTCGCTGTTCGGTGGACACACTGGGGAGATGGACTGGCGCTAATCACCCGAAGGCTGAGCCACCCAGGTGAAAGTGCTCCACTTCCAGGTGTTGTCTGCTGACTTGATGTGGGGGGTTGGGCCATGATGGAACACCTATATAGGAATCTCCAAGGCTGGCTTTCACACACTGCACTTTCCTTCCTGTTCAGCATCACACTCACATGCATGGAGTTGTCCACTCTGTGCACACCAGGTATTATTCCTTTCCTTTTTTTCTAATTCCCCTTTATTTTTGCTTTTTCTCCACCCCTTCCAATCCCACTCTCTCTCCCTATTTCAACCTTTGTCTCTACATCACTCTTTTTTTTTTCACATTCACACACCAACACACATCACTATGATTTGTTTCAATTAGATTTCCCACACAGAGGTCCGCATCCCACACTCATTGCACCTACCAGCAATGGTTTTGCCTATGGCTGTTGTTCTTATTCCCGCAGACCACCCTGGCATCGGGCGGCTTTGCATTGCAAAAGTGCTATGTGAGTGGATGCGCTGCTCCCATCTGTGCTCTCTATATTGCCTGTGTATGTGCTATCTCAATAGCCTAATTTGGTTCACCATCCACCTAACAGGTTATATCTCATTTATACAATAATCATATGTTTGTATAATTCATCACATGTGAACAACAACTTAATCCAAATACTTTAAATCATATAAAAAGTCCAGTGACATATGTCACATCATGATAGACTCTTCTTCATATGTGTTGCGAATCATCCGTTATAATTGCCGTGGGCGGCGTGCTCTTGTGTGTGGTATCAGATTAAAAGTGACTTAGTGCTTCACCACCACCTGTGAGATTTGCCACTCACCAGATTAATCTTTAAAACTGCACCTTTGGTTCATTAACAGGGATAACCACTCCACTCAAAGGAAACTTTTCTCCAATATCTATACCAGGTCCTCAATGTTCCTCATGCAAACGGATAAAAAACCATCATCGCGCAATAACGTTTAAAACCTTTATTCCATACATAAAAAACACTTTGCACTCACATTTCCAAGTGCCATTAGGCCGGCACCGAGCTTTTCCCGCAGTTAAGGACGGGTGGGCACTGCAGCCCGGTTCGTCTAGTGTGTGCTAGATGGTCTCCGTTGCCGCTTACGTTTCCCCCTGTTTGCGTCCGCGTCCTCTCCAAACCCCGTTCGTTCCCGGTCACGTGGGTACGATAATCTCCCAGCAGCCTCTACGCGTTTCGCAATCAAATTTGCGTCATCAGGAAGCTGCTGTGTGATTGGTTCTCATTCTATTTATATTGTGTGCGGGCGGAAATTGTTTTACCGCCATCTTGGATGTGGGAATTCCCTTAGTTCCGTTCTATTGGGGCTTTCTTTCTCTTAGCGCCATTTTGCTTATGGGCAATTCGCCCATTCCGTGATTGTTCATTGCACCCGCTGTTTCCCCCTCTACCATTGTTAATGCTCATTCCAATTTACCTATTATTATATTAGTTGTATATGAATGGTTATAAACTAACCCGTCCGTATCTGCTGGAGAGGCTCTCACATGTTAAAAAATACATAGATACATGGCCTTTGTTGGCCTTTATATGCTTTAACTAAAAAAACTTTTTATGCACATTGTTATTCCATATTTGATTACCGCTAGATCTGTAATATGGAACAGCAAATCCTTACCCTTTCTAAAATAATTTTTTACATAGCAACTATCCAGAAAATGAAATTAAATTAAAAAATAAAAAATAAATAATAAAAATAAAAATAAAAAATAAATAAATAAAATGAAATAAAGAAAAAAATGAAATAAAGAAAAAAATGAAATAAAGAAAAAAATGAAATAAAGAAAAAGAAAGAAAAAATAAAAAATAAAAATAAAAATAAAAAATAAAAAATAAAAAAATAAAAAAATGTAAAATAAAGAAAAAATAACATAAAATTATGGAAAATATAATAAAAATAAAAATAAAAATAAAATTGAAATTAAAATTAAAATAAAATTAAAATAAAAATAAAAATAAAATTAAAAAGATAAATAAAATAAAAATAAAAATAAATATAAAAATAAAAATAAAAAATGAATAAAAATAAAAATAAATATGAAAATAAATGTAAAATAAAAATGAAAAAAATAAATAAAAATAAAAATAAAAATAAAATTGCTAAAAATATGAAAATCTGATGTAAAATGTAAATTGACTTTTAGTAATTTTCCAAAAAACAGTTGATGTCAAGTTCCACGTTCAACCCCTGTGGCCTCATCGTGTCCATTTTGAATATCCAGTGGGTTTCGTTCTTTGAAACCTCCCTTCTCATGTTGGTATTCCTCCAATTGCGTTCTATTCTGTCTATCCCATAAAATTTTAAATGTTGGGGGTTTCTGCCATGTATGTCCCTAAAGTGTTTTGATACACTATGGTGTTTAAATCCTTTTTTGATATTTCTGACATGTTCGCCTATTCTAATTGACAAAGCTCTAGTTGTTCTGCCTACGTACTGTAGTCCACAACTGCACTCCAGTACGTAGGTGACATGTGTACTACTACAGGTTATCAACTTTTCTATTTTATATGTCTGCTTGTTGGTATTTGACCTAAAGTCTGTTATTTTTCTGTCTTTCTTATTGGTGGATCTACAGGCTTTGCACTTTCCGCATCTATAAAATCCCTTCTGATTAAAAAAATTTGACAAACTTTTGGGAGGGTCTGGCACATTTTTGACTATTTTGTCCCTGATCCTTCTTGCTTTTCTATATATAAATGTTGGTTTTCGGGGTAGTACTTTGCTCAGTTGTGGGTCGCTACTGATGATGGGCCAGTTGTTCTTTATAATATCTTCTAATTCCTTATATTGAGTATTAAAACCCGTGATAAATGGTATATTGTCATCCTGGTTATTTTTCTTTGTTTTGTTACTGAGAATTGCTTCCCTATCAATGTTAGCCACTTTTTCACGTGTATTCTCCAGTATACTCCTTTTATAACCTTTTTCTATGAACCTGTCTATCAGGATATTCGTCTGTCGGAAATAGTCCTCCATTTGGTCACAATTCCGTCTAATCCTGATAAACTGGCTCTTTGGAATGGATATTTTCCACTGGGGGTGGTGACAGCTCCCCATTGGTATGTACCCATTCCGGTCCGTTTCTTTGAAGTGTGTTCTGGTCCCAAGTGTGTTTTTATTTTTATATATTTCTAAGTCCAAAAAATTAATTGTTTGTTGATGTACTGTAGCAGTGAATTTTATGTCATATTGGTTGCCACCAATATGCTGAATGAACTGTTCCAACTCTTCGTGGCTTCCCTTCCATATTATCAGGATATCGTCTATGTAGTGTTTGTATAGCAGCAAATGTGGCCAGCATCTTCCGTAAATTTCTTCCTCCTCCCATTTACTCAGGAAGATGTTGGCCACACTCGGTGCATACTTGTTTCCCATGCCTACCCCTTTAATTTGTCTATAGTATTTATGGTCGTGCCAGAAAAAATTATTCCCCATGGCCATTCTTAATCCCTCCAAAATAAACCTCCTTTGTTTTAATTTTAGGTCCGATAGGTTTTTCATTCCCCATGCTACTGCTGCCAGGGCATCGGTTTGTTTAATGTTGGTGTACAACGACTCCACATCTAGTGTTACCAATAGTGTGGAGTTGTCTACCTTTAGGTTTTTTAAATTGTTAATAACATCTTTACTATCTTTAAGAAATGACTTCCCTTCTCCTGCTATAGGTTGGAGGAATACATCTAGGTACTCTCCTAACCTAGAATGTATTGACTCAATGCCACTGATTATGGGTCTCCCTGGTGGCTTGGTTTTACTTTTGTGAATTTTGGGGACTTGATTTTTTCTCTGAAAAATTTTTTGGATGCAGCAGCTATAAATATCACTTACACCATTTTTGATAGGATAGTTTTTGCGCCAGTGACACATATATTTTCACAAATTTTTTATTTATATATATTTATATATATATAATTTTTTTCACGGGCAGCATAACATGGAGGTTTTCTCATTTCTAGCTAATCGCAAGTTAGATCTGGGCGAACTTTTCCATAATTATGATAACACCACAGCACTCAGCTTGGAACAAAGTTTTAAACACTTAAAGAATGCCATGGACAAGCAAATCAGAATATGGTGGGATATCCACACATTGGATCAATATAGAGAGGCTAAAATCACCCCAAGAAGGCTCAGATGGGACTTAGGCCCCAATGATGGAATAATAGATGAAAATCTATCCAGAACTTGGTTTGATTTTTTCAATGGTTGTGAAAATAAACTGTTAGAAATCATAATTGAAAGAAGGAGAACCAAATTAAAAAAGATTGAATCCACCATTGGCACCATTAGGGATAACATGATACCACATGTAGAAACAAATGAGTATAAAACTAGAGTGGCAAAACTACAAGAGTTTCTAACCAAATTGGATAATGAAGTAAAGAACAAAAAAGTTAAGAAATATCAAAGGGACAAAAAAGATTATGTAGAAGGGAAAGTATATAGGTGGCAGGAGGAGGAAACACCCACCAACTCTGCAAACACATCCCTGAATGAGGAGGTGAACATCAGGGATGTAGATGCAGACAAAAGAACCAATGACACACCGGGTACCCCAAAGGCAAATCTAATAAGAAGAGAAATTGGGAAGTCAGCACACACCCCAACTACCAATCAGAGAAAGGTGAATAAAAAACCCGAACACGAAAATCGAACGATGAACACACCCACCTACCCTCCTCCTTTGGGTCAATATTCCAGGCCTTGGAGAGGAGGGTACAGGGGTAGAGGAAGGGGATATTATTCAAATTATAATCCCAACTATGGCCCACCTATGTGGCAGGGGGAATGGCGGGACTGGAGAGAACCGTACAAACCACCCATGCCAGTATTCCAAACCAACAGGGGGAGTTGGAGCAGGAACCCCCAAGAATCTGGAGAAAGTACAAACCAAAGAGAAAAAGAGGCTGTAGAGGGAGAGGCAAAAAGGAAAAGAGAAAACTAGGGGAGGGTATTTTCAATTTAACAGATGTAACCTTTACCCAGGAAGAACTATTAGTATTAGACAGCGGAATCAAATATGCACCTAAGGCAACTTTTAATCAATTTGAAGCTTTTATTGATTTACAAAAGTTTATCAGAAAACTAAATTTAAAGAAATATTTTTTGGAAAAAGAAGAATCACAACACCAACATACCGATACGGTATATAAACATAGCAAGTTGAGGAATAAATCCACGTTCAACCCCAGGTCTACCACTAACCAACACATAGAGGTGTTCAAAAGGCTAGTGGAAAAGGAGATAAGAAACATTAAACCAACAAAAAGTAGTAAGGATAGAATATGGCAGGGATTAAGGAAACTAGAAAAAAGGAAAAACATAGTAATACGACCGGCCGATAAGGGGGGGGGTGTAGTGATCCTAACAAAAGAAGACTATTATAAAGAGTTGGAAAGATTAGTCAAGGATCCAAGTACCTACCAACCCCTAAAAAAGAATCCAAACAGAGAGTTAAAAAAGAAATTAAAAGAGTACCTAGACAAGGGTATAGCGGATAAAATCCTGAACAAAAAAGAAGGAAGATACTTATTGACAGAGGCCCCAAGAATACCAGTGATATATCAAGTCCCCAAAATTCACAAAAGTAAAACCAAGCCACCAGGGAGACCCATAATCAGTGGCATTGAGTCAATACATTCTAGGTTAGGAGAGTACCTAGATGTATTCCTCCAACCTATAGCAGGAGAAGGGAAGTCATTTCTTAAAGATAGTAAAGATGTTATTAACAATTTAAAAAACCTAAAGGTAGACAACTCCACACTATTGGTAACACTAGATGTGGAGTCGTTGTACACCAACATTAAACAAACCGATGCCCTGGCAGCAGTAGCATGGGGAATGAAAAACCTATCGGACCTAAAATTAAAACAAAGGAGGTTTATTTTGGAGGGATTAAGAATGGCCATGGGGAATAATTTTTTCTGGCACGACCATAAATACTATAGACAAATTAAAGGGGTAGGCATGGGAAACAAGTATGCACCGAGTGTGGCCAACATCTTCCTGAGTAAATGGGAGGAGGAAGAAATTTACGGAAGATGCTGGCCACATTTGCTGCTATACAAACGCTACATAGACGATATCCTGATAATATGGAAGGGAAGCCACGAAGAGTTGGAACAGTTCATTCAGCATATTGGTGGCAACCAATATGACATAAAATTCACTGCTACAGTACATCAACAAACAATTAATTTTTTGGACTTAGAAATATATAAAAATAAAAACACACTTGGGACCAGAACACACTTCAAAGAAACGGACCGGAATGGGTACATACCAATGGGGAGCTGTCACCACCCCCAGTGGAAAATATCCATTCCAAAGAGCCAGTTTATCAGGATTAGACGGAATTGTGACCAAATGGAGGACTATTTCCGACAGACGAATATCCTGATAGACAGGTTCATAGAAAAAGGTTATAAAAGGAGTATACTGGAGAATACACGTGAAAAAGTGGCTAACATTGATAGGGAAGCAATTCTCAGTAACAAAACAAAGAAAAATAACCAGGATGACAATATACCATTTATCACGGGTTTTAATACTCAATATAAGGAATTAGAAGATATTATAAAGAACAACTGGCCCATCATCAGTAGCGACCCACAACTGAGCAAAGTACTACCCCGAAAACCAACATTTATATATAGAAAAGCAAGAAGGATCAGGGACAAAATAGTCAAAAATGTGCCAGACCCTCCCAAAAGTTTGTCAAATTTTTTTAATCAGAAGGGATTTTATAGATGCGGAAAGTGCAAAGCCTGTAGATCCACCAATAAGAAAGACAGAAAAATAACAGACTTTAGGTCAAATACCAACAAGCAGACATATAAAATAGAAAAGTTGATAACCTGTAGTAGTACACATGTCACCTACGTACTGGAGTGCAGTTGTGGACTACAGTACGTAGGCAGAACAACTAGAGCTTTGTCAATTAGAATAGGCGAACATGTCAGAAATATCAAAAAAGGATTTAAACACCATAGTGTATCAAAACACTTTAGGGACATACATGGCAGAAACCCCCAACATTTAAAATTTTATGGGATAGACAGAATAGAACGCAATTGGAGGAATACCAACATGAGAAGGGAGGTTTCAAAGAACGAAACCCACTGGATATTCAAAATGGACACGATGAGGCCACAGGGGTTGAACGTGGAACTTGACATCAACTGTTTTTTGGAAAATTACTAAAAGTCAATTTACATTTTACATCAGATTTTCATATTTTTAGCAATTTTATTTTTATTTTTATTTTTATTTATTTTTTTCATTTTTATTTTACATTTATTTTCATATTTATTTTTATTTTTATTCATTTTTTATTTTTATTTTTATATTTATTTTTATTTTTATTTTATTTATCTTTTTAATTTTATTTTTATTTTTATTTTAATTTTATTTTAATTTTAATTTCAATTTTATTTTTATTTTTATTTTTATTTTTATTATATTTTCCATATTTTTTCAATTTTATGTTATTTTTTCTTTATTTTACATTTTTTTATTTTTTATTTTTTATTTCTATTTTTATTTTTTATTTTTTCTTTCTTTTTCTTTATTTCATTTTTTTCTTTATTTCATTTTTTTTCTTTATTTCATTTTTTTCTTTATTTCATTTTATTTATTTATTTTTTATTTTTATTTTTATTATTTATTTTTTATTTTTTAATTTAATTTCATTTTCTGGATAGTTGCTATGTAAAAAATTATTTTAGAAAGGGTAAGGATTTGCTGTTCCATATTACAGATCTAGCGGTAATCAAATATGGAATAACAATGTGCATAAAAAGTTTTTTTAGTTAAAGCATATAAAGGCCAACAAAGGCCATGTATCTATGTATTTTTTAACATGTGAGAGCCTCTCCAGCAGATACGGACGGGTTAGTTTATAACCATTCATATACAACTAATATAATAATAGGTAAATTGGAATGAGCATTAACAATGGTAGAGGGGGAAACAGCGGGTGCAATGAACAATCACGGAATGGGCGAATTGCCCATAAGCAAAATGGCGCTAAGAGAAAGAAAGCCCCAATAGAACGGAACTAAGGGAATTCCCACATCCAAGATGGCGGTAAAACAATTTCCGCCCGCACACAATATAAATAGAATGAGAACCAATCACACAGCAGCTTCCTGATGACGCAAATTTGATTGCGAAACGCGTAGAGGCTGCTGGGAGATTATCGTACCCACGTGACCGGGAACGAACGGGGTTTGGAGAGGACGCGGACGCAAACAGGGGGAAACGTAAGCGGCAACGGAGACCATCTAGCACACACTAGACGAACCGGGCTGCAGTGCCCACCCGTCCTTAACTGCGGGAAAAGCTCGGTGCCGGCCTAATGGCACTTGGAAATGTGAGTGCAAAGTGTTTTTTATGTATGGAATAAAGGTTTTAAACGTTATTGCGCGATGATGGTTTTTTATCCGTTTGCATGAGGAACATTGAGGACCTGGTATAGATATTGGAGAAAAGTTTCCTTTGAGTGGAGTGGTTATCCCTGTTAATGAACCAAAGGTGCAGTTTTAAAGATTAATCTGGTGAGTGGCAAATCTCACAGGTGGTGGTGAAGCACTAAGTCACTTTTAATCTGATACCACACACAAGAGCACGCCGCCCACGGCAATTATAACGGATGATTCGCAACACATATGAAGAAGAGTCTATCATGATGTGACATATGTCACTGGACTTTTTATATGATTTAAAGTATTTGGATTAAGTTGTTGTTCACATGTGATGAATTATACAAACATATGATTATTGTATAAATGAGATATAACCTGTTAGGTGGATGGTGAACCAAATTAGGCTATTGAGATAGCACATACACAGGCAATATAGAGAGCACAGATGGGAGCAGCGCATCCACTCACATAGCACTTTTAATTTAATTTTTTCTCTGAAAAATTTTTTGGATGCAGCAGCTATAAATATCACTTACACCATTTTTGATAGGATAGTTTTTGCGCCAGTGACACATATATTTTCAAAAAGGCTTTGCATTGCAGCTCTCTGCGATTCTGGATACTGTTTCACTGGATCGCTGATGCAGACGTGAGTTTGGACGCACAACCTGTAATTCATTTTATACAAGTAAAATATTTTTATACAAAACCTTTTTTCATTTCCTGTTTATTTACTGAAAATATATATATATTTTTTTTTTTTTTTTTTTTTTTTATAAAAATATATTTTTTAAATCATTCCATGACGTATGCTCCTGATGAGCGGTTGCTATACCGTGAAACGCGTAGAGCTTTGATTATTACCAATCTTCACATATCATGGAACACCAAGATTTCAATGATTCCACTTACCTCCATAAGTATCTGTCATGGCATTAAATCCTTTTTATTATTTGAATTATTTGTCGTAATTTTCATGGCTCTCATTGGGTCTAATCACAGTAACAATTGTACACATGTATGTTGATTGTTATCTTTGCTCTCTGTGTGACAATGGATCATGACCTATTGTGTAATTTATGTGTATTTTATGTATAATCAATCCATGGTTTATTATATAGAGGCTTGATGCCCATAGCATTTTAGAGGTTGGATGCCCGAAATGTTTTTTTACACACCATGGATTGTACCAAATAAATGAATTTTGGTCACTTGACCTGCGTTGTGCTGCTGTGTGCTTCATTTAAAGTCCCACTTCTCCCTCCTCCCTTTTTTTTTTTTTTTAATAACCAATGACCGGGATGGAGGCGAGCATCCCTTTGGTGCTAGCCTCATTTAAAGTCCCAAAACGTTTTCCTTTATTTATATATATACACACACACACACACACACACACCACAGACTCTGTGTCTAGAGGCAACAGTGCTGGTCATGGAGAAGGTGCATCCTCATCAGCACGTGGCCGTGGGACATGCTTGTCCTATTTTTTGGCAGCTGGCCGTGTTGAGCTGCAACATGCCGAAGACTTGGTAAAGTGGATGACCAAGCCGTCCTCATCCTCTCCCACCCAGGCTCAAAGTACTTTGGCAACCTACAGTCCCTGTCTTGTTTGCACCGCCTGTATACTGCTGTTCAGAGTATATAGGGCCTGGTGGCCCCACGCCTTTCTTTTTTTAATTTGGGTGTGGGGTTCCCCTTAATATCCATAGAACACCCAAAGGGCCTGGTAATGGACTGGGGGGTACCCCTGCCGTTTGTCTCACTGATTTTCATCCATATTGCCGGGACCGGGCATTACATTAAAGCCGCAAGCAGTGTTAAATGACTTTTATTGCTTTAAAAATGTAATTTTGTGCAGGGACTGTTCTAAACACGGGAAACATGCGCCACTTTACAGGCATACTATAGACACCCCCCAGGTACGATATTTAAAGGAATATTTCACTTTTTTTTTTCACTTTAAGCATCATTAAAATCACTGCTCCCGAAAAAAACAGCCGTTTTTAAAACTTTTTTTTTGCATTGATACATGTCCCCTGGAGCAGGACCCGGGTCCCCAAACCCTTTTTAGGGCAATAACTTGCATATTAGCCTTTAAAATTAGCACTTTTGATTTTGAACGTTCGAGTCCCATAGACTTTAACGGTGTTCTAATGTTCGTGCCAACTTTCGGTCCGTTCGCAGGTTCTGGTGCGAACTGAACCGGGGGGTGTTCGGCTCATCCCTAATCACCGCGAAGGACAGAACGAGGGCAGTAATTTTAGCAGTAGACCCTCCTCTGTAAATCTAAAGTGGTAACCTGTAAAGGCTTTTAAAAATGTATTTAGTTTGTCACCACTGCACGTTTGTGCGCAATTTTAAAGCATGTCATGTTTGGTATCCATGTACTCGGCCTAAGATCATCTTTTTTTATTTCATCAAACATTTGGGCAATATAGTGTGTTTTAGTGCATTAAAATTTAAAAAGTGTGTTTTTTTTACCCAAAAAAAGTGTTTGAAAAATTGCTGCGCAAATACTGTGTGAAAAAAAAAAATGAAACACACCATTTTAATCTGTAAGGCCTTTGCTTTAAAAAATATATATATAATGCTTTGGGGTTCAAAGTAATTTTCTTGCAAAAAGTCTTCAAGTGGTTAGAAGAGTGGGTGATGTGTGACATAAGCTTCTAAATGTTGTGCATAAAATGCCAGAACAGTTTGACCCCTTTTTGGAAAGTAGACACCCCAAGCTATTTGCTGATAGTCATGTTGAGTCCATGGAATATTTTGTCACAAGTAGATGTACCATAGTTACAGAGATGATGATGGTTAAAGGGGTTGTAAAGGCGCATATTTTTTTCACCTTGCTACATTAAAGTGAAAAAACACCTGGCAGTCACCAGCCCCCCCCCCCCCCCCCGTTTCACTTACCTGAACCCCTTCATCTTCTTTGGCGGGGACACGCCATCCTTCTCTCCATGATGTCCCGGCTTTGATTGGATGGATTGATAGCAGTGCAGCCATTGGCTCCCGCTGCTGTGAATCAAATCCAATGACCTGGGGGAGGGGCTGAGTCATACATTCGGCTTCTATGGACGCCAAATGAATGAGTCGGGAGCGCGCCCGCAAGGTAACCCCATCGGGAGAGCGCTTCTCCTAGGGGGTTATCTAATGCAGGGAGGAGCCGCCAAGGGACCCCAGAAGAGGATGTTTGGGGGCCACTCTGTGCAATATGAGCTGCACGGGGGAGGTAAGTATGATATGTTTGTTGTTTTAAAAAAAATAAATAAAGCTTTAGTATCACTTTAAATGTGTCCATCTGCTAAAAACAAATGAATCCTCTGTGAATGGTGTAAAATACAGAAAAAACAAATCCTTTATAAAGAGGACAACATTTGGTTTTGTTAAGAAATTTCTAACCAAATTTAAAGGGAAATTCAAGTGAAACAAAAATATCTGTATGAAATGTAATTTACTCCGATTTAAAATGAAATGGAGGTCTACATTGTGACTTTGCTGTGTAGACATGCATGCAAATTTTGCTTGAAATTGTTAATGTAGATTTTTTTTTTTAATGGTCTTTTATATGTTTGTAGCAAATTGGAATTTTGATTTATTAAAAATCATAACTAAAAAGCTGGATATTGTTAACCACTTCATGACCAAACTGTTTCATCCCCTTCCTGCCCAGGCCAATTTTGCAGTTTTTAGCTCTCACACTCTGAATGACAATTACTCAGTTATGAAACACTGTATTCACATTAGACATGTGCAATTTGTTTCATTCCAAATTAGTTTGACAAATTAGTTAATTAGGAAATATCCAAAATTAACGAAAACCGGTTTAACATTTTTTTTTCCAAATATTTGTAAAATTTAATATTTGAAAATTCATAAATTCAAAAATCTGAAAACCTGAAATAACTAATAATAACTTAACTATTAAAATTATAGGTATTGTAAATTTCCTTTCAAATTTGGCTGTTAGTGAACGAATGGAACATAATAAAAAACTAACAACAATACATTTTTATTATTAGTTGTTATTAATTTGTTCCGTTTGTTTAGATACAGCATTCATTATTTCAGATGATTCATAACTTCAGATAAATTTGTATTCATTAAACGAATGGAACATAAATTGATAATAAAAAATAAATGTGTTATTTATTAATTTGTTTTGTTCCATTTGTTTAGATACAGCATTCATTATTTCAGATAATGTGTAACTTCCAAAAAGATTTGTATTTGTTACGTTCACTAACAGCCAAATGTGAAAGAAAATTTCAATACAGTACCTATAATTTAATTATTGTTTCAAACTATCAGATTTTCCTACTTATGTTTGGATTTTTTAATTTACGAATTTTCGATTCGCAATCAGAACAAATGACCTGACATTAAAAAAAAAAAAAAAAATATATAATTTTGGCAGTGCACATGTCTAATTCAAATAAATGATAGGTTATTTTCTGAAACAGATAGAGCTTTCTTTTGGTAGCATATAATAACCACAGGGTTTTTTTTATTTTTTTTTTGCAATAGAAGGGAAAAAAAGTCAAAACATTCTGAAAAGCAAATCATTTATTTACAAAATTGTGTAAGAAAAACCTATTTCTTCATAAATGTAGGCCAACATTTATTCTGTGCTATTTCATTGGTAAAATATCCCAAATCAATGTATATTATTTGGTCTGTATGAAAGTTATAGAGTCTAAAAATTACCTTATACATGTTGAAATTGGAAAATCTTGATGTACAGACTTTCCTGGCATTTTAGGGCCTCAAAAATTTAGATAAGGACAAAAATACCCAAAATTACCTCTTTTAGGAAAGTAAAAAGTATATAGTAAGGGGCATGGTGAGTTTTTGAAGTTGTCATTTTTTGTCACAATGTTTTTGAAAATGAAGAAATTATATTTTGTTTTTTTTTTCACAAAGTTGTCATCTTAATAAGTTATTTCTCTCACACACACTTACACCCAAAAAACACATTCTGCGATATCTCCTGTATACAGGTACCACATGTGTGGAGCACCTTTTGGAGGTTCAAGAAACATAAATTATACTTCATATTTCTTGAGTCCCTCAAGTGCCAGGACAGGAAAAACACCCACCAAATGACCACCTTTTTAGAAAGCAAATCTCCCCCCCCCCCAAGGTATTTTCTCAAAGTCATAGCGAGGCTTTAAAAAAATATTTTTGCCACAAGTTTTGGAGATATGCAGAAAATGAAAAATCGCATACTTACAATTACACTCCAAAATACAGTCTGCTACCTCTCTTGAGTAAGGGGATTTTTTGGGCTTCTCCCTCCTGCATGTTTTCCTGATATAGAAAACCATTTACTTTTTGATGGGGTTATAGTATGTCACCCCCCCCCCCCCCTTTTTTTTTCTCTTTGGTAATGTATATCCTATTGTCTAATATTTATAAGTCTTGTTTCTTAGAATGGACCATCACTAACACAGATTCAGACAGTGGTGTGTCCTCAGGAAGTGAACAGATCATGAAACGTTTCGATCTAAAAAAGCACCAAATGCAGTAATAGGAACATAGTCTGTGAACTCATTTTATAATGTTTTTTACCTACATATCAATTGATAGTCACCATACACCTACGTATATTGGTCTTTAAATGTTTGTAATACATGTGTAGGTTTTCTTTTATGTGATTGGAACGCTCATTGTACCAACCAGAGATTACATTGTTTCCTCCCTTAACCACTCAGTCATCCCATAAAAGGGTGATGTAGATATAATTTGAGTAGAGATGGTACCAACAGAGACTTTAATCTACAAAAGCTGCACCTACCCATCGTTTGTGATGTAATCTTTAATAGACATGTGCAATTTGTTTAGTTCCGAATTAGTTTGTCTAATTTCTGAAATTTTTCAATGAATGAATTTGTTAAATTTAAAATTTGGAAATCCAAAAATAAGAATGAAAATTGAAAAGAACTAAAATCTGAAATACCTATAATTTAACAGTTATTGGAATTCCCTTTCAAATTTGGCCGTTAGTGAACGTAACGAGTACAAATTTATGAGTTATCCGAAATAACGACTGCCGTATCTAAACGAATGGAAGGTAACAATCTAATAATAATACATTTTTAATATTATTATTATGTTCCATTCCATTTGTTTAGATGCGGCATTCATTATTTCGGATAATTCGTAACTTCAGATAAAATTTGTATTCGTTAAGTTCACAAACAGCGAAATTTGAAAGGAAAATTCCAATACCTATAATTTAAATAGTTAGTTATTATTTCGAATTTTACTGGATTTTTTTCAGATTTTCGAATTTCCGAATTCTGAAAATTCGGAAATTTGAAACTCCGAATTTTCGGATTTCCGAAAAATGCAAAAAAAAAAAAAATTAATGAAACGAAAAACGAACACTTTTTTTCAGTGCACATCTAATCTTTATTTAAGTATACCTTATTTTAGGACCGATGACAGTATGGGCACAGTGTACACGGCAAGCTGATACAGAGAGTAAAGTTGGCCATACATTAGATTTTCATATGAAAAATCTCTTCAATACAGAGACTGGGGGAATATTGTTTGAATGTCTTGAGAGTACTTTCACTTGCTTTTTAAATTTCATAAAAACCACACTCACTGTTAGAATTAAATTAAATAAAAAAAATTTCATCCTGCTCCTTCGAGGCTTTTTGTCACTTTAGTTTAAGTGAATTATAGATTTGAACCCGTTAACTGTATGATTTTTTTTTTTAATTTTAGAACGCTCATTTGATATCCCAACAAAATTCTACCAGTGTATGGCCAGAATAAGCCAATCAGTCTCAAAGTTCTCCTATGGGGCCGCTATGCAGTCAACCACCATCGACTGTCAGTATATAATAACCTCAGTGGGAGATTATTCCTTCCATGCAGTTGAGTTGGATGGAAGAAAAATGTAACAGATTCAATTAGTGTATGACCAACTTTAGTGACTCTCAGTAACCTGTATATTATAGGAAGGCGATATGCAATTAGTGGACCTCCAGCTGTTGCAAAACTAAAAGTCCCATCAGGCCTCTGCCTCTGGGTGTCATGCTTGTGGCTATCAGAGTCTCGCTATGCCTCATGGGACTTGTAGTTGCAGCTGGAGGTCCGCTAATTGCATATCCCTGCTATATGCTATGCAAGATAATGAAATGGTATAGAGCGTATAGGGATACATGCATAGAAGACACATACACTATATTACCAAAAGTATTGGGACACCTGCCTTTACACGGATATGAACTTTAATGGCATCCCAGTCTTAGTCCGTAGGCTTCAATATTGAGTTGGCCCACCCTTTGCAGCTATAACAGCTTCAGCTTTTCTGGGAAGGCCGTCCACAAGGTTTAGGAGTGTGTCTATGGGAATGTTTGACCATTCTTCCAGTAGCGCATTTGTGAGGTCAGGCACTGATGTGGACGAGAAGGCCTGACTCAGTCTCTGCTCTAATTCATCCCAAAGATGTTCAGGTCAGGACAGTCAAGTTCCTTCACCCCAAGCTCACCGACTCTTAAGGTGTCAGCATACTAAGACATTTTGGACAATTTCATGCTCCCAACTTTGTGTATGGTTCCTTCCTGTTCCAACATGACTGCGCACCAGTGCACAAAGCAAGGTTCATAAAGACATGGATGAGTGAGTTTGTGCAGGCCAGTCAAGTTCCTCCACCCCAAACTCACTCATCCATGTCTTTATGGACCTTACTTGGTGCGCAGTCATGTTGGAACAGGAAGGGCCATCCCCAAACAGTTTCCACAAAGTTGGGAGCATGGAATTGTCCAAATTGTCTTGGTATGCTGACACTTTAAGAGTCAGTGAGCTTGTGGTGACTGTCCTGCACAACGTCCTGACCTCAACCCAATAGAACACCTTTGGGATGAATTAGAGTGGAGACTGAGCCAGGCCTTCCCATCCACATCAGTGTCTGACCTCACAAATGCACTTCTGGAAGAATGGTCAAATATTCCAATAGACACACTCCTAAACCTTGTGGACAGCTTTCCCAGAAGAGTTGAAGCTGTTATAGCTGCAAACGGTGGGCCAACTCAATTTTGAACCCTACGGACTAAGACCAGGATGCCAATAAAGTTCATGTGCGTTTAAAAGGCAGGTGTCCCAATACTTTTGGTTATATAGTGTAGGTGCATTGGATTATATGCTGGGTGTGTGGAGGGTCTGTATCCTTGCTGAAATCATGAAAGGAAGAACCTAGGATTATGATGGGAGTCACTGAGCTTTTAATTTACTAAGTGATATTTTAAATACTCTTCCAATCACATTATCATCATTAGAACATTTTGGTGCCATGTATTTAGTATTTGTTACCAGTAGGGTTGAGCTGATGGTTCAGACCAAACTTTAGCTGTTGGGCATTCGGACATATGCCTGAACTTCATCTCATTCGAATCCCTGTTTGGTGAGAGCCAAAAATCATACATAGAAGAAGAGGTAGTTTTACCACTTGCATATCCTTTTTTTATTTATTTATTTTTTTAATTTATTCTTTACTCTTTTTTTTCCCCTCAATACAAAAAAAAAAATTCATAAAATAGGATAGGCATTACATTTCAAAGATAAAGTATATCCAATAGATTTTCCTCTTCACAACATTGTAATACATATTATCAAGGTTTACCCCAACCCCCACCTCTACCCTTCCCTCCCTAGCTAGGAGCTGCTCTCTGTATATACATTTCTATCTAGCTATTTCATTCTACATTATACTTCAATTATTGCACCATCTCTTATATTTACCTTTAGGTTAGTATAGGCTTATATTCAAAGCATCTATACTAAATTGTCGATACTATATCTATCTCTCTCCTTTAACTCATTCACAGGGCTTACTCTATTATATTCCCTCTAAGGCAGTGGTTCTCAACCCGGGGGTCGGGACCCCCTTAGGGGTCGAATGATGATTTGCCAGGGGTCACCGAATTCTGGGCTGTTCTAAATCCCACACCGCTCTCCCAGCCTTTTTGCGGCCGCCTAGCTGGGCTGTTCCTGGAACCTATGGCCGCCCGCTCAGCCTACCTGTGATTATAGTTCCCGTTAAAAGTCGCCACTACAGTTCTCAGATCAGCAGATGACCTTGATCAAGAGCACCTAAGTTGACTGATCAGAACTCCCTCCAGCACTGCCACTCATACCATTCCCCCAACCCCACCAAGGAGTAAGAGAAGGAATAAAAATAGAGAATACATGGAAGGGAGCGGAAAAGTGGTGGAGGAGCAAAGAAAAATGGAGAGAAAGAATAAGAGAAAGAACAAGAAAAACGGCTAGAGAGAGGGATGGGGGGAAAAAACAAGAAATTAGAATAGAGAGAGATAAAAAGGGAGCGAAAGGAGAACAAAGAGAAAGAGTGGTACATCCTAAAATGTACCATACAGGGTTTTAATATTGTACGGAAGGGACTCGGGGTGCGCTAAATGTCCATGGGTTAGGGGCGCAAATTACTTGTCTTGCCTTGCGTGCTGACAATCCACACTATGAAAATAATTTTACTGTTAGGGGTCCCCACAACTTGGGAAATTTTATTAAGGGGTCACGGCCCTAGAAAGGTTGAGAACCACTGCTCTAAGGGGTCTCATTCCAACTAACCAAGGTCTACACATCATGAAAGGAAGAACCTAGAATTATGACGGGAGTCACTGAGCTTTTAATTACTAAGTGATATTTTAAATACTCTTCCAATCACATGAATTATTAGAACATTTTGGTGCCAAGTAAGTGACCAGATGGACCATGTACCGTATTTATCGGCATATAACACGCACATTCATTTTAAGAGGGAAGTTTCAGGAAAAAACTTAAATTTTAAATAAGGAACTTTGAAGCAAAATAAGGATCAGTGCCCATCTGCAGCCTCACCATTGCCATCAATGCAGCCTGATCAATGCCCATCTGCAGCCTCACAAGTGCCATCAATGCAGCCTCATCAGTCCACATCAATGAAGCCTCACCATTGCCATCAGTGCAGCCTGATCGATGCCCATCTGCAGCCCAGAGGGGACAGGGAGGGGGGCGGGACGAGCACCGACAGATTACATACAGTGAAAATCTCCTATGATAGACAGAACAGTGGTCCAATGGAGGCCCAGGAGACGGGAGTTCCTATTACAGAGGCCGCCAAGTAAACAGGAGATTCTCACTTTATGTAATCTGACGGTGCTCGTCCTGCCCCCCCCCCCCTCCCAGTCCCCTCCGAGGCAGCTAAAACTCAAGTATTGGCGTATAACACGCACTATTTGCACCCAATTTTCATGGTGAAAAAGTGAGTGTTATACGCCAATAAATACAGTATTTAGTATTTGTTACCAGTGGGGTTGAGCTGATGGTTCAGACCAAACTTTAGCTGTTGAAGTTCAGGCATATGTCCGAATGCCCATCTCATTCGAATCCCTGTTTGGAGGGAGCCAAAAATCATACATAGAAGAGGTAGTTTTACCACTTACATATCTGACAGCTTCCTGCTTTCACTGGTGGCTAAGGAAGGCATGAGTACTAGCACCCACAGTGTCACTAGAATACCAGATACCCCATTGGAAATCCCCCCACCTTTTAGGAAGAGGTGATAGCAATGACACCACTGGCCACATTTGGTCAGTGATGTCACCACTATCCCAGCCCCCACCTTTATACCTGTAGCGGGCATCTACTTTTAGGTAGGTGACCCTTCCTGGTAATTTCTATGTCAGGTAAATTTAGACAGGCTTGTGCTATTACAGCAGGCCGGTCTGTTAATTTCTATTTGAGTGGCAGGTGGTTTGTATGCTAATCTCGGCCAATCATTAATTTGCTTGGTAACACCCAGGACTCTCATATTAAAAAAAAAAAAAAAAAAAAAAAAAAAAAGGGGGGGGGGGGGGGGGGGGGTCACGTGGTTCTGGGAGGAGTTAGAGTCCTGCTCTGAGGAGCGAGAGAAGCCAGCCTGTTTCCCGGAGGGGGGGGGGGGGGGGGTTTCCCCTCAGGGGAGCCGACAGAGCTTTACCCCTGCAATAAGAGAGAAGAAGTGGTCCTCATGGGAGGAACAGATGACATCTTACATCATGTAACCGCTGGTGTCGTTGGCCGCCCCTGTGGGGAGGGGAGCAGGCCATAAAGGAGGAAAGGAACTAAGAATCATTGTGGAAGAAGTAGCAACAAAGCGGAAGGAAACTGGGCGATCAACCTTTGAGTGGCACATGGACTATTGATCACGTGAGTGAAAGCCCAAGGGAAGGGTACTACCAGAGGCTGAGGGGTTGTTGGTACGCAAGTTAGTGAGGCAGTGATGGCCTATGACTTTGGGTTCAACAATGCCCCGGGATTCCAACCAGTCAAGCGGGAGGAGTTATTCAGAGTGACTTTTCTTTAGCTCAACTTGGAAGTACCATGCAGATGGTAAGTAGTGGTAAAGAGGTAGTGGTGAAGCTGCAAGCACACATGTAGAGATACGGACTGTTCTTTGAATAACTTCTTCATCTGCATGACTTTTAGAGTGACTATCAATTATTCTCCATCAAATCTACTTCCATCTTCCCCGATTGAAGAAATCGCACAAAGTGATTTCCCAACTATCCGCAATTGATCATAGTTTTCTGGTATATGACAGATGATAATGTAACAAAGAGCATCTCAAAGGAAGTCCTTCTCCCATCCCAGTTCCTGTTAATGAATAAAGCAAGTGAAAAAGCATTAAGGACTGTGAGTTATGAATCTATGGGCTGCAAGGGTTGGGTGGTAAACGTGAATTACGGATATAATGTTTAATCAGCCGCTCCTGCAGGAGCATGCGCTATATACCTATAGCATATGACAGCTTGGGAAGCTCTAATTTGGCAGGTATACTGTCAGGACCACTTGTGTGCACCAGGTCAATAATTTTTAATCTTTTTCCTTTGTAATGTACAGAAAGTGCTGCCATTTACAAAGGCTGAAGCTAAAGAGTCTGGTATGAATTAGGGGAGCCCCATGTGTTTTTTGTGGGGTCCTCATTAACATCTACACGTCATATAGGTCCTGGGAAAAAACTGCTGCGAACTGTAATTTTCTGCAATTAACAAATCTCAAAAGGCTCTGTCCTTAAGTGGTTGTTTACAAATTAACAAGTTTAGAAAATTGGCTAGAAAAAAAAAAAAATAAATATAAAAATTATATATATAGTTTGGGGGTTCTAACACCCTAGAGAAAAAAATGGCGGTCATTGCAATACTCTGTCACACCGTATTTGCGCAGTGGTCCTACAAGCGCACTTTTGGAAAAAATACACTTTTTTGAATTAAAAAAAAAAAAAAAAAAAAAAAAAAAACACACCACAGTAGAGTTGACCCATTTTTTTTTTTGTGAAAGATAAAGATAGAGGTCACGCTTCAAAATTGTGCCCGCTCGTGGAATAGCGACAAACTTTTACCCTTCAAAATCTCCATAGGCGACGTTTAAAAAAAATGTCTACAGGTTGCATGTTTAGTGTTACAGAGGAGGTCTAGGGCTAGAATTATTGCTCTCACTCTACCGATCGCTGAGATACCTCACATGTGTGGTTTTAAACACAGTTTTCATATGCAGGCGCTACTCACGTATGTGTTCGCTTCTGCACGTGAGCTCGGCAGGATGGGACGCATTTAACATTTAATTTTTTTGTCTTATTTTACCTTTTATTACACTGTTCTTGAAAAAAAAAAAAAAAAAAAAAAAAAAAATTATTATAAAAATAAAATGGTGTCACTTTTATTCCTATTACAAGGGATGTAAACATCCCTTGTAATAGAAAAAAAGCATGACAAGACCTCTTAAATATGAGATTTGGGGTCAAAAGACCTCATCTCATATTTACACTAAAATGCAATAAAAAAAAAGGGTAGTCATTAAAAAAAAAAAAAAAAAAAAAAAAGTCACTTTAAGATCTATCAATCTTCCCCTTACTCATCTCTATACCCAGCAAGGAAGAGGGTATGCAGCGGAAGCCACCAGGAGGGGGGAGGGGGGGCCTCTCTCGCCACCAAGCGATCTTGCGGTGAATCCGCCGCAGCGACCACTATTATCGGAAACCGGACCGCCAGCCGAAGAAGAGGATACCGGGGTTATGGCAGCTTACTGCTGCCACAATAATGATATTCCTCTTCAAAGTCAGGACATATATCAGCGTGCGGCGGTCCGGAAGTGGTTAAAACACACTCTTTCACAAGTGTTCCTGTAGTAGGTTGTATACATCGTACAAATGCACCACTTCACAAGCGGGGTCAGGTCACCCCCAGGGATGCTGTTTTTTTTATGGAGGGTTGCATTTTTAATGTTTAATAAGCTTTTACTAAAGCACTTCTCACGTCATTTGTTTGACATTCCCTTGCCTATTAGCTTAGAAAATACCCAGAACTGTATCTTTAACATTTGGCTTCAAATTAGGCACACAAACTTGTTCACTGAACCCTGTTCATCAAGCACCACCCAGGTGTGGTTGGCTCATCACTACTCAACATTCTTACTTTATAATTTTTTGAACTCGGGGTGGTAATGTGGATGTAGATCAGCTATATGTTTGTTGGCCCTAGAACGTAGAATGGGATTTTGGTTTATGTTTCCTTCTCTATTTTATTTAAGGACCTTTGTGTTTTTTTTTTTTAACCTAGGTTTTCACAATACCATTCAGTGGAAAAAAAAAAAAAAAAAAAAAAAAAAGTGTAATAAAAAAGGGAAAGAGGAAGGTAAAGGAAAAAAGAAAATATTATCACAATTTACTTTTGAAGAAATGCATTTATTTAATTATGCCATTTCTCCAGACTGACATGCAAATATCCAAATGTCTTTATGGGTGGATAACTCCTCCGTGTTATCATTCCAAACAGGAATTTTAGGAGCTCACTGGATTTCTGGCAGGATCAGCAGGTATTTTTTTGTGTATGGAGAAAATTCAAGAGCACCACCCAGTGCACAGGAGGAGTAACTACTTATATATGTACAAGTTACATCCCCCATGTACCAGGCAGGGGTCTTGTTCAACCCCTGGAAATAGTCCAGACTTGTCATCTAAAAAATATAAAGAAATATTGTTGGAGTAAAATAAACAAAATTATCTGTGAACAGCAAACATGAATATAGAATTTTTAAGAAACTGCACATGGTCAGTTCTGAAAGATTTCTTCCTTATAGAATGACTGATTATCCTGCAGTAAATAATGATATATGAAATGCTAAACATTTATAAGGTTACAGACACTGACTACATAGGTGTTTTGTGTAAATTAGAAAACAGCCCTATAATAGCTAATATTAGTTAATAAAACAATAAACATCCAAAAATAAAACTATCCTTTACTGGTTTTACTCTTCTAGATTGATAAAAACTGAACTCAGCTCATGCAATAATTGTATTTGGAATGTCATTAAAATTTGTCAGTAAATCATGCAAAATGATAAGAACATACCCAACAAGAGTCCTGCTATTACCATTGTAAGCTAGAAGACCTTTTATATCAACCTATTTTATTCTAGTTTCACTTTAATACTCTTCACTGCAA
This sequence comes from Aquarana catesbeiana, assembly GCF_042186555.1. Lineage (NCBI taxonomy): Eukaryota > Metazoa > Chordata > Amphibia > Anura > Ranidae > Aquarana > Aquarana catesbeiana. The sequence goes on from NC_133324.1 coordinate 958,513,348, forward strand.
GGATTAGCCCCACCACTCTGAGAATGGCTAACAAAAGTGACAATATTGGCATACCTCAACTACCGGAGGTGAAAAAGGAAGGACACATACAGTATGTAGGCATGGAATGTGCCTGTGGCATGTTTGGAATGAAGATTTGCTACAACAACATTATTGGTAGTGAAATAGTATTTTTTTTTTAGAGATCTGTACAGCAGAAAAAAAAAAAAAAAAAAAAAAAAACCAAAACAAAAAAGGGTAATCTGTCTATATGCTTTGGATGGAGATGCCATGCCTTTAGTAACAGTAATATCAGTGGGGAATATGCAAAGACAAAGAGTAATAACTACACACTTTTTGAAGAACTGCTAGTGTGGCCCTACAAGATTGAACTGTGGAGCCGACTACAGAATACACATAGAATATTATGATCAAATTTCCCCAAGAAAGTCACATACCTGAGAAAAGTAGATCCTACGTAACGTTGTTTCAGATGACCATCACTCACCAATTCTTGGTTACCCAATGTCTAACGCTGCACCAATATGTAGGAAAAATTTGTCAAACATAATTCGTGTCTCTTCCATGTTGTTATTCTGTGCCTCTGGAGACATCTCAGGCTGAGATACAGAAGTGTTTGTGGTCAAAAGGGAAGAAGACACAGAGTTGGGAGTAGATGTGATGGAAACTCTGGAGCTATGGAGCTCTGTGAAGTGTTCAGATGAGAAGCCGACAAGTCCTCAGATTGTGCAGAAGAATTCCTTTCAAAATCTTCATCCTCTTCTTGTGTAGCTGAATCCGCATTTTCCCCTTTCCAGCTTTCACTTGTGTATTTGAGGACTTCGGTATTTTGACTTCTTTTGGAGTAATCAATTGCCAAAAGACCAGTAAACATCCTTCGTATCTTAGTGGGGACTTTTCTCCATGCTTCAGGAGGGTTATCCATCTTGAAATGGTTTTGCCATTCAACAAAACATTTGTATCCTTTATCATCAAAGATAGCCACCCGCCATAAAAACTCTCCTGTAAGTAAGCAGTAGATGATAACACCAAACGCCCACACATCGAGGCTGCCATCTACAGTCAATCCACCTGAAATGGTCACATCACGCATCTCTGGGGCCATGTAGGATTGACTGCCACACCTGGAGGTTATCACTGTCCCTCTGACCTTAGCAAAGCCAGATCTTGATGCAATGACACTCCTTATCAAAGACCAAAATATTTTCCGGCTTCAGGTCCATGTGCACAAGTCCTTTCTCCGCTATGAATTTGAGGGCATTGGAGATCTGAACAGCACATCTCTTTACAGCGTCTTCTGGAATCCCCACCCAAAAAAAGAAAAATAAATAAGATCAAAATACAATAGATATTAGATACAGTAGGGGGAATATAAGGAGACATTCAGAATACACATTCAGAAACAGGTAAAGTGTATGTATAGTCATAACTTTTTTAGGTTTAGACTAGAGATTAAAAATGTGTCATATGTGTATGGATTTTTTGATGTGTAGGCATTTGCCTGGCTTTTCAATGAACTACCATGGTGCTGTGAGTTTTGTGGTGGTTCGTTCATTCTTCCTGTCAGCATGTATCGGCTCCCTCGTACGAGGTACAAGCAAGCAGATACACTGACAGATCTGCAGGAGACCTGCATGGCATCAGAGATCTGCTGAAATGCTTTCCAGGCTCCTGCAACAACAACAAAAAAAAATAATAAATTCACATTTTTTTGCATGTTAAATGAAATTTGTATTATTTGTTTTGAAAAGGTGAACTTCTTTTAACTCCTCATACTGTAATTCTATACAAAACTAAGAGAAACTAATTCAGCCATACATCTTAATGTACTTACATTTGGTATAATCAGAGAGAACTAATCACCAATAGAAGCCAGTTATTGGGCAAAGACAAAGTTTTACGTGGATTTGAAGAGAATGTCACAGCATCCGATGATGTTGGGATGAGATGAAAGAAAAGGGATGAAATGCTGAACTCCCGGAGGAAAGACTGACTGTTTCTGCTTCTATCCATGAACTTCAAAGCAATTCTTTGACCTGTGAAAAAAAGAATTTAACTTAAATCAGAATTGGAAATTTTTAGCTGATAATTTTCATATGCTCACTCTCAAAATCTCATGAATTTTAAGATCTGCTGTTCCCAGATTGAGAATGTATCATGCTTCATTTAAAGCTAAACTTCTGCCCTACCAGCAATCGGCAGACACATTTCAGTACAACTCTTAGCCCCGGTTCACACAGGGGCGGCACGACTTGCAGGTCGCCTCACCGAGGCGACCTGCACACAGACTTCCACAATGACTTCTGTATAGAAGTCTACGCAAGTCGCCCCCAAAGTAGTACAGGAACCTTTTTCTAAGTCGGAGCGACTTGCGTCGTTCCTATTAGAACGGTTCCATTGTACAGAACGGGAGGTGACTTGTCAGGCAGCTAGGTCGCCTGACAAGTTGCCCCTGTGTGAACCGGCACTTACACTGCAATTGAGTTCCTGCACCCATTTTCTGAGAAAAAAAGCCCCGCCTATGATGAATGCAAAGGAGTCGCAAGAGGATCAGCTCCTATTTTCCCAGGCTTGTGGTTTTCATTTTATTTTTAAAGCATTTTTTTTTTTTTTTTTTTAAATCTTACTGGTCTGCTATGGTGCCTTATCCCATCATGCTCCCATTACTGTCCTTAAACTGCATTATTTTACTCAAAGTACAGCGGGGGGCTGCAGGGGCCTTGTCTTCCCTTATTTCAGGATTTCCCAGCAGAAGAACAGCGCCGGCCGGTGTCCCCACCGCTGTATTGCGCATGCACGATCTGGGGCGAGGTAGAGATCCTTTTCACGACGGTTCTCTGTGCTGTTAGACGCCAGCTCTACTGTGCATGTGAGGTTACTCGGTGGCCATTTTGGTATCTGGGAAAAAAGGGCCAGTTTTGCCTTTTCAGGATTAACTATCAGTGGTGGTTCATGGGATTAGCCCACCCAGCTATTTAAGGACAGAATCAAATTAAAAAAAAAAAAAAAAAAATTAATTAAAAGTAGTATGCTCGCTGGCTTAACGTGGATTTCTTAAATTGTAGCCCTGTCCACTCCAAGAGCTCCAGAAATTCCTTAAGGCACCGTGACAACGACAGCCCAGACCGCAGGTTTCATTCTTCACGCCACCGGTCCCGCTCATCAGGTCGTAGGTCCCATTCTTCACATCAGATCAGAGAGATCAAGATCCTGAAGACAAAATTTGGTCCCCCTCTCCTAGAACCCATACAAAGAAGAAATGCTGGACATGTGGGGCTACTCCGCTGCCCGACAAAGTGGTCTGTAAGGACTGTTTTGCGGACTATGCATCCAACCGCGAGCTAGAAAGTCAACAGGTTGTAGATCTGCTCAAAACAATGAAGGACTCCTTCTGAGCTTGCGGCTTTGGTTCCCACTCAGCCAGTCCCGCAGATGTCCCAGGTTCAGGATACAGAACCTAATCTTCCTGGTCCGACCGGCTAGAGATTCTCCACCTGAAGACCTTTTGGGGAACTCAGGTGGAGTTCAGAAGAGTCAGAACCTTATGACTTCAGTCATTCCTTGGTGAAGCCGTTCATCCAGGCAGTCAAAATTGCGATAGCTTGGGAAGACGCAGAAGAACCTAAGAGCTACTTCCCATTCCTCAAAAAGGAAGCAGGTTTTCTTCCCATTGATGGGCAAAATTAGTCAAGTCATTCAAAATGAATGGTCAAAGACTGAAAAAAAAAAAAAAAAAAATATTTTCATTGGGCCGTTTCAATAAACTATATCCTTTAGAGTCAGGAACGCAGTCGCATCGGTGGTGCGACTCAAAAAAATATAACCCTGCCAATGGAGCATTCCGCTTCCTTCAAGGATGCTCTTGACAGGCGAATCGACCTGGACCTCAAGAGGAGGCGTCAGGATGTCCAAGGAAAATATAATTAAAGCCTTGGAAGAGCCTAGGTTAAAATCGGCAGACTGTCGGGGTAGCGGCCATTGACATGATTAGGTGCTCAGCAAGGTACATGCTGCACTCAGTCATCGCAAAGAAGGCCTTGTGGCTGAAACCCTGGACAGCTGACTTAACTTCCAAACAAAACGGAGACAAGATGGATAAAGCCATTTCCAGGAGGAAAGTCCGGTATGCTTCCCTGAGATAGAAGGATGCTAAGATCCAGAGGGGGTTCTTCTAGGTTCCACCAGTCGAATCCTAGGGATTTTAGACAATCAAGGCAGCCCAGAGACAACAGAAGACCCTGGAAAGGCACTCAGGCATCCTTTTTGAACAGAAAGATGAAGACCCCTCCGACTCCACAGGAGCAGAAGCCATATTATCCCAGACACTCCCGGTGGGAGCCAGGCTAAAGTTCTTTTTTCCAGTCTGGGCTGACCGATGCCAGGATCCTTGGGTCCTGTCAACAATTCAGTGGGGGCACTTTTGGTGTTCTCTTATCCTCCACCTCAGAATTCTTTCAAAAGAACAGATTTCATCCTCTCCGCTGAAGGCTCAAGCTCTAAAGCACTTCATAATGTCACTCCAACTTCAGGGGGTGGCTGTGCCGGTTCCCTTGGCAGAGCGCTTTGCAGGCTTCTACTCCACCCCATTTCTGGTCCCAAAGAGGACAGGTGGGTGGAGGCCTGTGATAGATCTAAAGAGGCTCAACAGGTACATACACCCCAAAAGTTTCAAAATGGGATCCCTGTAAACAATTATTCAGGCAGTCCAGCCATCGGATTGGATGATTTCAGTCAATCTGCAGGATGCGCACCTACACATTCCAATTCTACCCGCTTTTCAAAAGTATCTAAGATTTGCAGTGGGACAGACCCACCTGCAGTTTCAAGCTCTGCCTTTCGGTCTTTGCACCTCCCCCAGGGTATTCACCAAGATACTAATATCCTCTCTGGTTTCCCTGCGGGAGAAGAGCTTGAGGATATACCACTATTTAGACGACATCCTCCTCCTAGCAAGCAATCTGGATCAGTTGGTATATCACTGAGACATTCTTCTACAGTCCCTAAGAGAGCTAAGGTGGCTGATAAACTCCAAAAAAAAAAAAAAAAAAAAAGTCAACTTGCACCAACACAGTGGATGATCTATCTGGGTGCAATGTTCGACACTCAGGAGGGGACAGCATCATTACCAACTCTGAAGATGAGGATCGCCATCCAGAGAATGTTCAAGATCATCCGGAGCCCGTATCTGACGGCTTCACAATGTCTGAGCCTCATTGGCACAATGTCTGCCTGCATACTGCCGATTCCTTGGGCCCATTGGCACTTGAGGTATTTCCAGACGGGTTTCTCGGCGCAGTGGAAGAAATGGCACGATCGTCTGAATGAGTCGTTGATGGGAGTAATGCGCAGGAGTCTTCGCTGGTGGACCTTTCCAGAAAACCAAGTCATCTGGGCTCCCTCCCCTGGATCACAATTACGTCCGACGCAAGCGGACAAGGCTGGGGAGCCCATTGCGGGGAAACCAGAATACAGGGAAGATGGTCCTGTTCCACCCAGGGAGTGGTATCCAACATCCTGGAGATGAGGGCAGCATTATTGGCATTGACTTCGTTGGCATCTCAAATCAGAGGCCAGAGAATACTTATATGCCTGGACAACAGGGCAGCTGTCGCCTATCTGCAGAAGCAGGGGGGAACTCGCAGCAGATCTCTCCTCAGAGAGGTAGAGCCAATTATGCTCTGGGCAGAGAAGAACCTCCTGGACCTCAGAGCGATGTATCTTCCGGGCAGGTGTAACACGGAAGCAGACACACTGTCAAGGAACTTCCTGGAAAACAAGTGGGCCCTTCATCCCCATGTCTTCCATCAAATTGCCAGCCTTTGGGATCCCCCTCAGGTAGACATGTTTGCCACTATGGAGAATGCCAAACTGACTACGCACGCTAAGGAAGCTGATGCCCTGTCAGGTTCACCACAGCATATGCCTTTCCTCCCCGGCCATTACTATTCAAGTTCCTCCTGAGGCTTCTCAGAGAGGCAGTCCAGGTGCTGGCAGTACTTTCATATTTGGCGAAGAGACCCTGGTTTCCTCTAGCCATGTGCCTCAATGTGAGCTCTCCAATCAGGATCCCTCCTTTCCCTCAACTTCTGGCGCAGGGCAGTCTAGTTCATCCAAACCCTCAGAAGTTGAATCTTCGGATCTGGAGGTTGAGAGGCGAAGGTTTGAGTCCCTAGGATGTTCCCCAGGGGTCATAACAACCCTTCTAAGAGCCAGAAAACCGGCAACCAATGCCATATATTCAAGAATATGGGACAAGTTCTTGTCATTTGCTACTACAAATGGATTTGATCCAATCCTTCCTTCTACGTCAAATGTTCTAGGTTTTCTCCAGACAGGACTTGGTCTGGGGCTTGGTCTAAGCTCCCTCAAAGTGCAGGTAGCAGCGATCTCTGACACAACAAATGAAAGATGGGCGGAGGATCCTTTAGTGGTCACTTTCCTCAGAGGAGTATTAAAGATTTGCCCACCTGTCTTTTCCTAAATGGGATTTGTCCCTGAAGTCCTATCTGACCGTCCCTTTGCTCCAGTGGAACAAGTAGCAATATGGAACCTGACACTGAAAACGGCTTTCCTGCTAGCCATTACATCTGGCAAAAAAGGATTTTGGAACTTCACTCTTTAGAGAGAGGTGATGACCACTTCTTTCTTCCCTGATAGAGTGGAGCTTCGTCCCGTTCGGGAGTTCACACCTAAGGTCGCTACTCCAAGCCACCTTTTGGAACCTTGGGCACTACCAGTGTTTACTGAAACAGATTCAGAATCTTGTCATGAGCTGGACATATACAGAGTGCTCAGGGCCTACCTAGAGGCCACCAGACCCTTCAGAAACTCGGAGACACTTTTCATTGTGCCGTTCGGTAAATACAGGGGCAAAGAAGCTTTCATCAGAACTCTGGCATCTTGGGTTGTAAAGTTAATCTAGAAGGCCTGCAGGGTGAAGAATATGGGGCCTCCATCCCGAGAGAATGCTCATTCTATAAGGGCAGTCTCAACTTCCTGGGCAGCAAGGGCTAATGTTTTGTTGGAGACGGTGTGCAGGGCCGCCATCTGGTCTTCTCACAATATGTTCCTCAGGCACTACCATATTGATCCAGTAGCTCTCACGACTGTTGAGTTCGGAAGGAGGGCAGTTCAGGCTGCAATGTCCCTTTCTAATTAAACATTTTTTCTTAAGCATTATCCCACCCATGTCAGCTAGTTATTTATCACCAGTATGCTGCCACGGAGGCACCAGGAAAACAGAAAATTGTATCATACCTACCGTAATTTTCCTCCCCTGGTGCCTATCCATGGCAGCATACGCTCGCACCCTCGGTATTCTATATTACGGAGAATGTTGAGGGAGGGACTATGCCTTTAATTTATGCTATTCACTAGTCCTGAGGGAGAAGTCGAGGCGGAGTTCTATCACCAGTATGCTGCCATGGATAGGCACCAGGAAAGGAAAATTACGGTAAGTATGATATAATTTTCCGTTTTGTCCCAAGATATCGACCTACCCTCTGACCAATCACATGATCACTCTCATTAGTTATTCATACTAAAGTGTAGCTCCTCCCTTTCACAGATTAACCCCTTTTATGTCATTCTCTCAGATGCTTTATAAAATCTTGATGTAAAAATCTGACCCCCCCCCCCCCCCATATACATATCTATATCAGGAATATGAAATTAGCGGACCTCCCAGCTGTTGCAGAACTACAAGTCCCATGAGGCATTGCAAGACTGACAACCACAAGCATTACACCCAGAGGCCGAGGCATGATGGGACTTGTAGTTTTGCAACAGCTGGAGGTCCGCTAATTGCATATCCCCGATCTATTGGATGGGAGGAACTCGTCTGGTTTTGTCTATTAAAAGAAGAAACATGGAAACTGGTTCCTACAGACAACGCCTCACTTTTCCTCCAATGACAGAACTATCCTGTGCTAGTGATAAGATCCTTTCCTCTCTGGGATCAGATCAATATCAACCAAACCATGAACAGCCTCAACCATGCCAACACCTTCTGTCCATGGCTTAGTCCCCATGCACACAGGGTGGTTTTTACAGATGCTTTTACCAGCGGACATGTTCATTTTATGCAGCTTAAAAAAAAAAAAAAAGGCCTCCATGTTATTCTATGGCATAATGCACACACAGGCTTTTAGGGGCTGCAAGTGGCATAGGCATTTTCAAGCTGCAAAAAACAAAAAACCCAGGGCCAGTGAATTCTGAAGACCAGTGTTACAGCTCTAAAAACGCCTGACACTGCTAAACACGGCTTAATGCTGTATGCAGCATGCAGCATTAAGCATTTTTTTTTTTTTTGGACATGTCAAAAACCCTAGTTAGACTTACCGGTAACGGTATTTCTACGAGTCTTTCAGGACAGCACCTGGAGAGAGCGCAGCTCCACCCACTTTCCCAGGAAACACTGCAGTCAGTTTCTTTAAAGACCGGACACTTCCACCATGGCCTCAGTTGTTCATAGAGTACCTCCAGCCATGCTGAAATTAGATAAGCAGAACACAGCAATAACACATCTTACAACCTCAAAACTTAGGGCGGGTCATCGGCGCTGTCCTGAAAGACTCGTAGAAATACCGTTACCGGTAAGTCTAACTAGGGTTTTCTCCCTTCGTCTTTCAGGACAGCACCTGGAGATGATAAAAGAGTACTTACTCTAGGGTGGGACCACCGCCTGCAGGACCTTCCTGCCAAACGACTGTTCCGCTGCTGATAGCAAGTCCAACCTGTAGTGGCGGGTGAAGGTGGAGAAACTTGTCCACGTGGCCGCTTTACAGATCCGACCCGGGGAAGCCCCTGCCCTCTCCGCCCAGGACGTTGCTACTGCCCTTGTTGAATGGGCTACTACCCCCTTAGGGGGCTCTGCTCCTGAAGCTTTATAAGCTTCGCTGATGGCCATTCTGAGCCATCTACCTATGGTGCTTTTGGATGCTCTATACCCCTTCCGTGGACCAGAGAAGAGAACAAAGAGCGAATCTGATCTTCTAAAATCTTTCGTTATCTCTATATAATGTAATAAACACCTTCTCACGTCCAGGGAATGGAAAGACCTCTCCTTAGCACTGGACGGGTTAGGACAAAAGGTAGGGAGAATTATCTCTTGTTCCCTATGAAATGCTGATGCCACCTTTGGCAAGAAACCCGGGTCAGTTTTTAGCACTACCCGGTCTGGAAAAATATAACAAAAGGGTTCTCTTATGGAAAGAGCTTGTAACTCGCTTACTCTCCTAGCTGAAGTTACTGCTACTAACAGGACTATTTTTAACGACCATAGCCTGATTGACGCTTCCTCTGGAGGTTCAAACGGCCCTTTGATTAGACCCCGCAGAACCACAGACAGGTCCCATCTAGGAAAAAACTTAAAAGGTATTGGCCTAGCTCTGGCCAATGCCTTGAAAAACCTAATAATAAGCGGCTCCCTTGATAACTGCCTCTCAAGAAAAACCGATAATGCAGCTACCTGCACTTTTAGGGTGCTAGCTGCCAACCCCATCTCCATTCCCTCATGGAGAAACTCTAGCACTGAAGCGATTTCCTGTGGCGAAAGTATCCTAATCGCACACCAGCTATTAAATCGTTTCCACGTTTTGAAGTAGATGGCCCTGGTAACCTCTTTACGACTGTTCAGCAGGGTAGAGACCAGTTTATCTGAAAGGCCCTTATTTTTTAACATCTGCTCCTCAGTAACCAACCTGTCAACCTGAGATGCTGGGTATTTGGGTGATGAAGGGGGCCCTGCGTTAGGAGGTCCTTCCGAAGCGGAAGCTCCCAATAAGGTTCCACCGCCATCCCCTGTATTGTTGCGAACCAAGCCCGTTTGGGCCAGAAAGGAGCCACCAGAATCATCGTCGTGTTCTCTTTCTGTAGCTTTCTTAAGACCAAGGGGATCATCTGAAAGGGGGGAAAGGCGTAGCACAACTGGAATTTCCATGGCTGCGCTAATGCATCCAATCCCTCTGCCTGATCCTGCCTGTTCAGTGAGAAGAAGGCCTCTACTTTTGCATTCTTTTGGGATGCGAAAAGATCTATTTGGGGCATTCCCCATCTTTCTGTTAGTTGTTGAAAAGTCTCTACATTTAGACTCCATTCTGCTTCCAGTACTCTTTCTCTGCTCAGAAAGTCTGCCATAAGGTTTAAATCTCCCTTCAGATGTATCGCTGTTATGGAGTTTAGCCTGTCTTCTGCCCAGGCTAGAATCTGGAGTGCCAAGGATAGCAGAGCCCTGCTCCTTGTTCCTCCCTGCCTTGATATATAGGCCACCGCTGTGGCATTGTCCGATAGGACCTGAACATGATGGCCCCGGACTGTTCTTTCGAAGGCCCATAGACCCAAGAGAATAGCCCTCAGCTCTCTCCAATTGGAGGACTTTCTGGCTTCCCAGTCTGTCCAACTCCCCTGAGCCATCTGCTCGTCCAGGTGGGCGCCCCAACCCCAGGAACTTGCGTCTGTTGTTAATCTTTTCTGCAAAGGAAAACTCCAGAGCAGACCCCTGTTCAGGTTTGAGTGATTTCTCCACCACCAAAGCTTCCTCTGAACCCGCGCAGGTATCCTTATTAATTTTTCTAGGGACTCTCCATAGGACCAACTCGTTAAAATTGTCTGCTGGAGCTCCCTTCCATGTAGACGTGCCCACTGCACCGCTGGAATAGTCGCAGTGAGTAGCCCTAAGACCGACATAGCTGCTCTTATGGAGATTGGCATATTTGTCTGCGTCTTCTTCACTGCCTCCTGAAGCTTCTCCCTCTTCCCTTCGGGGAGAAAAATTTTCTCCTGGATGGAATCTATCGTGTAACCCAAGAATAGTATGGTCTGAGATGGAATCAAGTTTGATTTCTCCTCGTTGATTATCCATCCTAGACCTACCAGGTGTCTCATTGTCTTTTCCAGATCTCTCACTAACAGGTCCCTTGTTTTGGCAAAAATTAGTAGATCGTCCAGATAGGGCAGGACTGATACCCCCTCTACTCTGAGTGGGGCCAAGGCCTCCGCCAGGACTTTTGTAAAAATCCTCGGAGAAGATGACAGCCCGAAAGGGAGAGCTCTGAACTGGAGATGAAGGGTAGATTCCCCCAGTTTTATCGCAAACCTTAGGTGTTTCTGAGATGTTGACGCTACTGGTACATGCAAGTATGCATCTCTCAGGTCTATGGAAGCCATAAAACATCCCGGGGTCAGGAGATTCTTTACTGAGAATATTGTGTCCATCCTGAACTTCTTGTACCTGATAGCCTTGTTTAGAATCTTCAGGTTCAGGATGAGCCTGAATTTTCCCGACGGTTTCTTCACAAGAAATATGTGTGAATAGCACCCCTGTTCTAATTCCCCAGGGGGTACGTTCACTATCACTTTTTGTAGCATCAAGTCCTTCAGGATAGCTGTCATTGCTAGTGACTTTTCTGAGTCTCGGGGAGCCTGGGTTATGTAAAAACGCACAGGAGGAGGTTGAGAAAATTCCAGCCTGTAACCCTCCAAGATGGTCCTGAGGATAAACTGGCTGCTTGTTATAGTCTTCCACTGTAAAAAGAAGGTCTGTAACCTTGCTCCCACAGTTGGCTGACCGTCACTGGGTTTTTGGGCTTGTGGTTGGGGGGCGAAAAAGTACTCCTGACTTACCCCTCCCTCTTTGAGACTTCCAAGGCCCTTTGTAGCCTGCCTCTTTGGTATCTGGGGTCTTTCGAAAAGCACGAAAATTTCTGTTGCCTTGCGGAAGTACCTTCTTCTTTATAGGGAAAGCCTTCTTTTTGTCAGCTGTTCTGTCAAGAATAGCTTCCAGCCCAGGGCCAAACACTAGATCACCTTCAAAGGGTAAACCGCATAATTTTGTCTTTGAAGCAGTATCCCCTGTCCATGTCTTGACCCATAACGCCCTGCGAGCTGAGTTTATCAGAGCTGTGGATCTGGCTGACATCCTGATTGACTCCGCTGAGGCATCTGCTATATACCCTACCGCCCTTGATAACACCGGTAGCGTATCTAGCAGATCCTTACGAGGCGTCCCTGCCTCAATGTGGATCTTCAGCTGCTCCAGCCAGTGTTCCAGATTTCTGGCTACCACAGTTGAGGCCATGGCAGGCTTCAAATTTGCTAAAGAAGAATCCCATGCCTTCCTTAATAGGGAGTCTGCCTTTTTGTCCATGGTATCTTTAAGGATACCCATGTCCTCAAAGGCCAGGTCAGTATTCCTAGATACCTGGGAAAAGGCTGCGTCTAGTCTTGGCTTTTTATTCCAAATATGCGAGCTATCCTCATCAAACGGAAACCTTCGCTTGAGGGATTTAGAAAAGAAGGGGGCTCTCTCTGGATCCTTCCACTCCCTTTTAATGGTCTCTGATAGGAATTTATGTACAGGAAAAACCCTGTGTTTTTCCTCCCCGAGGCCTTGGAACATCTTATCGTGTAGGGATAGCTGAGCCTTATCCTCTGTGATGTTAAGGGTAGTATGAATTGTTCTTAGTAAATCATCTACCTCCTCAAGGGATAACTTGTACCTAGAAGAAGGAGAAGAAGCTTCATTTACTTCTTCTGCTTCCTCCTCCGAATTTAGTAAAATGTTACTTTCCTCCTCCTCTGAGTCGCTGCCCCCTCTGGATGCTGAAACAGAGGATTGAGAATGTGGCACCACACTGCTATGCGCCGTTGGACGCCTATCTAGGTAGGACCTGAAGGACTCAAAGGTGTCTGCCAGTTCCTTCCTGAAAGAGCTTAGCAATTCGCTTTGTTGAGCTGCAGGACTAGCAGGAGCTGTCTCCTCCTTAACTATGTCCGTAATGCAAGATTTGCATAATACTTTGGGCCAGGAATCCCTCAGTAACCCCTTACAAGAGGGACACTTCCTTTTAACAATAGGGGAGACATGCTTGGTCTTCTCCTTAGCCTTCTGCAATATCCCAAGGGAAAAAAGACAATAGCTGAACCATATTTCACAAACAACAGTTTACATGCTGTATAAGGAACACAGAAAAAAACACCACCAAGGAAGTTAACCCTTTAACACCTATGATCTGTTCCACAGCCGGTGAATCACCCCACAGATCCACCTTAAAACATAATTAATCACTTATCCCTCCTTTAGTACTCAGGACCAAGTGATCTGCAGGCTCCCCACTTTTTTTTTTTTTTTTTTTTTTAGGGAAGGGATAATAACTAAACATTATAAATGCCCATAGAGTAAAAGACAGAGACCAGTATCCCTGCTTACCTGAGCCTGGCTGATTGTTGTGGCTCCTGCTCCTGCCACCGCCGTCTGATCGTCCTCCATTATTGACAGGACACACAGCGGCGTTTGTGCTCTTTTATTTGATTTTCCCGGGCCGCTCACCGCTGTGAGGGCCGGAAATGAAATCAGCCATGGAGACCGCCCCCCCCTCCTGCGTTCCAGCGGCCGGAACCGGAAGCCGCGTCGCGCCGCTCGAGGCCCCGCCCCCGGTCGGAAATGACACGCTTGCCATCCGAACCCGGAAGGCGTGCGGCCCGTGGAATAGACGCCGCTCTACTCCACAGCCCTGCCACCGGTCTGTAGGAGCGGGACCCTCGCAGCCTGGCTCTCGCCGAGCATGAAGAGGAGGAGGCACCGGAGAATCCCCCACACGTCAGGGAGGATGCTGGGCTGTCTTTGGAAAAGAAGAAAAACGATCCGGTATGCCCTAACCTTCACCACCTGGAGAAAGCGCAGCACACCCCTGGTTCCCTGCAGCGCTTCCACCATGGCGGAGGAAACACTACAACTGAGGCCATGGTGGAAGTGTCCGGTCTTTAAAGAAACTGACTGCAGTGTTTCCTGGGAAAGTGGGTGGAGCTGCGCTCTCTCCAGGTGCTGTCCTGAAAGACGAAGGGAGAAATTAATGGTTCCCTATGAGAGCCATCTTAACTGATCTGACCTTCAGCCCATTGATTTGAATGAAAGTCGTATCCAAGTCTGATCATGAGGATTCAACTTTTGCTCTGAGGATCTTGAAGGGGAACCCCATGCCAAAATGAAAAAATAAATAAAACCTGGCATGGGATCCCCTCCAAAACCCATAACAGACCCTTATAGGAACATGCAACCCAGCAGGTGAGGGGGGAGGGGAGAGTCAGTGGCCTCCTGGACCATACTATTCTACACGCCCTCAAGGTCTCTGCGTCCCCATACCCCAAATCACCTTATCCCCATGTTGAAGATGCCCATGTCCCCATCAAGACAACCCTGGGCAGTGGTTGTGGGGGGGGGGGGGGGGGGGGGGTCTGCAGGCAGAGGGTTTATCAGAATCTGGAAGTCCCCCTTTAACAAGGGGTGGGCCTCAGGGTGACATCAGTGGATGGCCATGTCCCTTGGCTATAGAAGAACTGGCAGAGAGCGGAGCTGGCACAAAATAACAGGATACAGCATTGGAGGAGGACAGGGTCAGCAACGGAGAAGACTGGAGGAAGAACATGGGGAAGGGTGGGAGAACAATGGAAGAAGGTTTTTAATAAAGGACCTGTTAAAACCATCTCGTTTATTTACACTGACTTTTTGGGGTGAAATGAGTATGGGGTACATTGTATCCCTAACCATTCACATGGAGGATCTGCTCCCCCCTTGTTAAAGCTCCCTGCCTGCAGACCCCCCCACAACCACCGCCCAGAATTTCTAGGAAGAGGCCCATGTTCCCATCAACATGGGGACAAGGCACTTTGGGGTGGGGTACAGAGCCCCCCTGCCCTAAAGCACCCACCCCCCTATTGAGTGTGTGGCCTGGCATGGTCCAGGAGGGGGGGGGCAATCACCCATCCCCCGAGCACGCAACTTCTTTGGTCGACCATGGTGAGGCCTGTTCTGAGTGGAACCTGTCCTATTAAACCACTGTATGGTCTTGGTCACCATGCTGCAGCTCAGTTTCAAGGTCTTGGCAATCTTTTTATAGCCTAGGCCAGTGGTGGCGAACCTTGGCACCTCAGATGTTTTGGAACTACATTTCCCACGATGCTCATGCACTCTGCAGTGTAGTTGAGAATCATGGGAAATGTAGTTCCAAAACATCTGGGGTGTCAAGGTTCGCATTCACTGGCCTAGGCCATCCTTATGTAGAGCAACAATTCTTTTTTTCAGATCCTCCATGTTCTTTGCCATGAGGTGCCATGTTGAACTTCCAGTGACCAGTATGAGAGAGTGAGAGCGATAACACCAAAATTTAAACACACCTGAGACCTTGTAACACTAATGAGTCACATGACACTGGGGAGGGAAAAATGGCTAATTGGGCCCAAATTGGACATTCACTTAGGGGTGTACTCACTTTTGTTGCTAGCGGTTTAGATAATAATGGCTGTGTGTTGAGTTATTTTGAGGGGACAGTAAATTTACACTGTTATACAAGCTGTACACTCACTACTTTACATTGTAGCAAAGTGTCATTTCTTCAGTGTTGTCAGATGAAAAGATATAATAAAATATTTACAGAAATGTGAGGGGTGTACTCACTTGTGAGATACTGTAAATAAAGTTTGGGGGTTCCAAGTGTTTTTAGCAACAAATGCTGATTTTACTTGTAAACAAGTGTCAAGAAAGAAAAAAAAGGAAAGAAAAACAAAAAAAAAAACAAAAAAAAAAAAAAAAAACCAGGTTCAGCAAATTGTTTAACTACTTGCCGACTGCTGCATGTATTTTACATTGGCAGAATGGCACAGCTGAGCAAATGGGCTTACAGGTACATCCCTTTGACTTTGCCACCATGTGGTTGCGTGAGTCGGGCCACGGGGATACCCACGATCGTCTCACGGAGCTGAAGAACGAGGAGATGCTAATGTAAACAAGCATCGCCTAGTTACACTGTCACTGATCATAACTCCCTGTGATCGGGAGCTATGATCAGTGAAGTGCTGTTCATAGCCCATCCCCCTAACAGTTTGAAACACTCCCCAGGACACACTTAACCCCGCCCTAGCCCCCTAGTGGTTAACCCCTTCACTGCCAGTATCATTTTTACAGTAATCAGTGCAATTTTATAGCACTGATCACTGTAAAAATGACAGTGGTCCCAAATACGTGTCAAATTTGTCCAATGTGTCCGCCATAATGTAGCAGTCACGATAAATCGTAGATTGCCGCCATTACTAGTAAAAATGGTATTAAAAATGCCATTAAACTAACCCCTATTTTGTAGACGCTATAACGTTTGCGCAAACCAAATGCTTATTGCGATTTTTTTTTTTTACCAAAAACATGATTACGTCTCGGCCTAAACTGAGGGAAAAAAAAAAAAAAAAAAAAAAAAAAAAAAAATTTGACAGTGACATATTAATCCCCACCCCTTGTACATCATAACCAATAGGAACAAGAGTAGTACTGCCTGTGTTCATAGAGGCAATTAATACAGCTAATCACAGCAATGGGGAAGGAACAATCACAAGGAGGAACCCGTGAGGAATAGACATTTAGGGATTATTATAGATATAAATTGCATCTAGACATAACCTATTTTTCAAGTTCTGAATGGAGTAAGAGGCAGGACTAGAATCTGTTACCTCCATTAGATGGTTTCCCATCACTTCCTGTCCTGGGGACAACGTTTTACTAGACAGGAACTGAAGGAATATAAAACAAGGACACAAATACAAATCTGACAAGGGTTTTAGCCCACATTTGAGAAAAGAAAAGCATTGTTATTGTTCTGTGTTGTGTCAGATAGTTCTGCTTACTTCCTGTCTGGTAAACCATCGTCAGCCAGTCTGACAGAGCCCCCCCCCCCCCCCCCCAGGATTAAGATGATCAGTAAACGATGGTTTATGTCCACTGCTTCAGCCAGTTGGCCAAGTATTTCACCAGATTCCCCACCTGGTGATGTCACTAGTCTCTGGGCAGATGTCTCACACCTGAATTGCCCGCAGATATCTTTATACAACCTTCCCATACCCATAATCCAGCATGGAGAGGCTCAGTGAAGGTGTCAGATCAGGTCACAAAAGATCATAAAAAGGAGATATGCCCAACCTCATAAATCGAGATATATCCTGACTGTTACTGGAGACATTGCTGGGTAAGGTGATCTTCCTGTCATGTATCACTAAGTACTTATCTCCTCTTACCAAACCCCAGGATTTCATATTCCATCCAATCCATGACCGATCCCCTCTCCTGTCTATACGGGGGTAACACATCCCGACTATCCAGTACTCTGACCCACCAACATCCACTTCCCAGTAATGTCTACCTGAGGAGAAACTGACTGCTTATCACCTGAGGACACTGAAATCTCTCTGGTGTTTCTAAGAGATTCTGATGTGATGATAAGGATGCAGTAGGAGCATAGTATGGTGAGACAGTGTTTAAGGCGTTTCCTGGATGGTTCAGCATTGATGAGAACTTTGCCCCTTGTAGTAGAAGGTGGATAGACCTCTGTGCCTGCACATTTCTGTACATTTAACCCAGACATGATATCAGATAAACCTGTGTAAGATCCCTGCCACATCCAGATCCCCTCCATCATGGAGGAGTTTATATTGTTCTCTGTCCTCATCTCCATCCTTAGTATCACACAAGTCACCTGTGTCTGATTCCTGTAGGACAGTCAGCAGAGCCTTCATGTTACACAGCTTCTCAATGTCACCCATCTTCCTGGACAGCTTCTGCTTTATTTCCAGCTGTTGGATCAAATCAGACATTGAAAGAGAGACCCGCTCTGCCTGCCCAGAGATCTCACTCAGGATTCTCTTCTCCAGGTCTTCCAGACGTCTCCTGAAGTCTCTGAACAGGCAGTGACTCTCTCCGATTCATCATCTGCTTTTACTTGCACTTTCCTCATGTGTTCCTGCAGACTCTGCACTCTTTTCTCCGTCTCCTCTCGCTCAGTCATCAGTTTATGCAGAACATTTCTCAGTTTTTTCTTCTTCACCTCAGAGGCTTCATCCAGAGTCTCCACCTGGTGTCCCCGATGTTCTCCATGCTTCCTGCAGGACACACAGATACAGATGAAGTCCTCAGTGCAGTAATACTTCAGTAGATCCTTATGGACAGAGCATTTCCTGTTCTCCAGGGAAGTGGTGGTGTCACATATGACGTTTTCCGGTGACTTGCTGTGGACACTCAGGTGATTGTCACACAGAGAAGCTTCACAATGCAGACATGATTTCACAGCAGGTACAGGAGTGTGAATACATGGTGTACAGAAGACCCCGGACTTCTCCTGATCTGGCTGAGCAGACAGGAAATTCTCCACTATGTTATGCAGTGTTATGTTCCTCTGCAGTGCAGGCCGCTCCTGGAATTCTTCTTTGCATCCAGGACAGGAATAACCTCCAGACATTTCCTGTGTATCCAACACACGACCAATACAGTCCTGGCAGAAGTTGTGTCCACATCTTAGCATCACAGGATCTGTATAAATGTTCAGACACAAGGAACATTCCAGCTCCTTCCTCAGATCAGCAGACGCCATTGCTGACAACAGTAGATAGAAGTAAAAGTATCTGACACTCGGTAACCAGTTCTGTACATTCCTACATAGGATGAGGCTAAAACTGAAGCTGGCCATAGATGGATCAGCATTTGGCCATTTAATAGGGACCGGTTGAATTTTGATCCATCTATGGCTGCTCCCACTTGAGAGAAGTCCGCTTCTCTCAAATGGGCATATTGGAAACTTTAATTCGATCAGTGCCTGCAGCCAATTGGTTGCTGCACTGATCAATACATTCTGACAGGAGAGAATTCCCTACTGTAAGAATACAATGGTACAGCGGGGAGGATCCCTCCATCAATGCCATTTGTGTGGATGGCAGCATCTATCAACTTGGTGGCTGAACAAAAAGAAACCATCTGTAGCCAATCTAACATTCCCACACACTAATCTAAACCTGCCCGAGTTATCCTGCTGGGAAGCCATCAAAGCCGACAGCCAGTCATAGCAAGTGGAGGAATTTGCTGCCCCCAAAACAGTGTTTATATATCAGTATATAATAATCATCTCTAGTAGTCCTAGGAATTCTTAAAGGGTGGAAAATAGGGAGATTCATGTCAAGTATGACCTATCTGGGGGAAATAAAGGACATCTAATAAAACGGTGTTAACATTGTTTAGTCTACGAATACAATAATAATGTTATCATGTACTTGATCCACCTAAGAGGTGCTGGCTTGACCTTAAATGACTAATCAGATGAATAATATACAGGATGCCGGAACTTTTCTAAATTTGAAACTAAACTAGAAAGCCCTTTATGGGGATAAAGATTCCTGTCCACCTTATTTTGAATATCAGCTTCAATGACGGTACTCAGAGTTACACACAAACACTCCAGGATAATAATGATCTGATACAAAATATCATTCCACCATTTAATTCAGATAAACCCCTCATCCAGCTTCTTCCCCAGTCCAATGGGGTACACTAAAGATCAGTTGCATCCTATATAGAACATTGGTATAGGGCTCTCCTTATGGAATACAACCCTGCAGAGTTTGTTCCGTGTACTGCACTGTGTCCGGCTCACACAACTTATGGCTCATTCTGAGTCTAGCACTACTGGTTGTAACCCCCCCTTTCTTTCACCCAGTGCCCTTCCCCAGTCTATGGATCACTCCTCCGATCAGAGCCCCCCCACCCTCCATGGATCACTCCTCCGATCAGAGCCCCCCCACCCTCCCTCCATGGATCACTCCTCCGATCAGAGCCCCCCCACCCTCCCCCTCCCTCCCTCCATGGATCACTCCTCCGATCAGAGCGCCCCCACCCTCCCCCTCCCTCCATGGATCACTCCTCCGATCAGAGCCCCCCCACCCTCCCCCTCCCTCCATGGATCACTCCTCCGATCAGAGCCCCCCCACCCTCCATGGATCACTCCTCCGATCAGAGCCCCCCACCCTCCCTCTATGGATCACTCCTCTGATCAGCCCACCTCAATTTTGTTTCAGAATGGGAAAGGAAGTTTCTGTCCCACTGCCGGAGCACAATGCTGTATACAGCTCAGGCTTCATACAGCGCACAGAGTGGGTGCAAACTCTAACATAGACCAGACAGCTTGACCCACATGAACTAAAAGACAGTAGAGATCAGCTTTAAAGTTGAAGGGCAAGAACAATTTTATCTGATTTATTACAGCTTTCAACAAAACAACACCTAACCAAGTCTCAGCTCTATCTACACATCAGCAGTCCTAAATTATAGGCTGACTGGCAGACTCAGTACAGAGTTATTACCTACCTTTATCTCTAGCAGAGAAGTCCTGTCATCTTCCCAGACAGAGGAGTACTGACTAGGGTGTCCCAGGTGAGACTAAATTGACTGAAAGGGAGAGGTGGAAAACCTGGAAGAGACAGGTAGATCAGAGGTCTCTAAAGGTGCC